>NC_024797.2:33664259-33881102 GCF_000309985.2 Brassica rapa
GGTCATAAGGCCAAATTCGTCACCGATTTATTTCTCTCCCCCCTATTGGCCCGTTTCGACAATAAAAACTTGCAGCGACCCACTTGGCCAATTAAAAACTTGAAGTGACCCTATGTTACAAGCAACTCTATCTTTTCTAGAAAGACATTGTCACAAATACATTCGTTAAAAAACAAAAGACTCTTCTATATTTATTTTATAAATTTATTAATACAAATAATTATTTAAATAAAATAATTATATAGTTATAAAATTATATATATGCTTTCAAATTCGAATTTTCTTATAAAAATTCAAAATTATTTTTTTCTAGTTTATTTTGAAAACTTTTAAAACTTTTTATTAATAATTTTAATTATTTATTTATTTATTAAAATCATAAACCTCACAATCTAAAGCTTCACCTCTCAAATCTAAATAATAAGTGTAGATTAGTTAATCTTAGGGTTATAACTGTATATTTGCCTCTTTAAAATTAAAGGTAAATATGGTTAAATTAAACATTAAAAGTGGTACTAAGAATGTAGTATAGTGAAACCTCTATAAATTAATAATGTTGGGACAACACCAAAACAATAATTTTATATATTATAAAATTATATTATTTTATAGTGATTTTTAGTGTATATTAATTTATAGAGTATTAATTTAAAGAAGTTATACCGTAGTTTAAACAATTTCTCATATTTTTATTGAATTATATATTCTTTGGCCTAATATTTATATAAAATATATATGTAGCATAATATTTAAAAATAATTTTATACTTAATATATATTTTAAATTTACATGTGATTACCATTTTACTTATCAAAACATAAAAGCAGATGATCGAATATATTTTGGTATTCGTATAATAATATTTGATCATTTGCTTTTATATTTCAATTTTCTTTTAGGAAATGAAATATTGAAATCTTAAGAATTTATGTGGTAGCTATAAATCAGGTAAATTGACGGTTAAAGATTAACTATGTTATATATATTGAAAATATTTTGTGAAAAATAAAAAGATGGGAGCGTTCAAATTTTACTAACCATACCTTAGTTTAAGAATAGTGGTTATAGTTATATTAACCAAATATATGTATGATTTACAAATTAATCTTCTACTGAATCTAACTTTTAACAATGGTTTAAGCAACAAACAGTCATTTTTTCATCAACAAAGATCCCAAACGGTTTATTTTAATAAAATCGATCAAGTACGTCTTGTGTGTCTAAGTTTTGCTCAATCAAATTTACTTAATGGCCCATTACAACAAATATTAAGAGAGACTTACCTAAAGCCCGATGGTTGTAACAAAGATAAAGAACAAATTTTAAAATATACGCCAGTTACACTATATAAATATATTTCAGTCTGATTTTTAGAAGTCACTTTTTTTTTTGATCAAATTTTAGAAGTCACTTAAGATTTCACAATGTTACGGAAAGAACATAAAAAGCTTCCTTTTCTCTTTCTCTGAAATACAGAGGCGCGAGAGAAAAAGAGAAAACCGATGAGAATTAAAATTATTATTAATGAAGGAAAAAAGGAATGATTTCTTCTTTGTCGGCAATATTTTTCATTAGAATTGGTAATGGACTACATGAGATCCAAGTAAAAAAAAACAAATTATAGAGCCCATAACACAAAAGCTGTTTCTGATAAGTGTATCAAGCATCGTGTCCTTCATGCTGAAAACATCATGGCCGCCGGAGCTCTTTGCCACCGTGAAATTTTCCGATTTCGGTTTTGCTCTTTCTTCACCGTAACAGAGATTTGGAACTTCACGAACACTTCTCTAAACTCCAATACCAATTCAAGCATATCATCTCTTCAGTCGCCAACTTCTTTCAGCTCCAATCTTCAACAGCTATCCCAAGGAACACATCCACGTCTCCGGCTTAATTTTGACCCAGAGATCTTACACCGCCCACTAAGGACTGCGGTAAAGCAGATGCAATGTTACCCAAACAAAGATAGAATATTTAGTTGAAGAGATGTTGGTCGGGATTGAGTGAAGCAATAGAGGGCTACGGCATGCTTTCCGATTATAGATCGGAACCGTTATTACATCGACGCAAGATTAAAGAATAGAAAATATAACACGAATAATTGCTCAGATTTAGGTCGAAAACACCACAAAGTATTGCTAAGCGAAGAAAAAAAAATCGATCTAGATGTTAACACACAAAAAGAAAGGGAAATAGATTTATCCTTCCGAAAGATGATAGTTTGATAAGAACGATGAAATATCGAGAGAAACCTCTCTCTCTCTCTAGAAGAGGGGAGAGAATCAAAAGAAAAGAGTGATCTAAAGCTGTTAAAACGACTGTGTTGTGATGACAGTGGCATAGATTGGTAATTATTGAGAAAAAATCAGAGCTATTTTTTATTTGTACTTTTGTTTTAATATATTAGATGACCATCATTATTATTTCAAAGTAATGTGACCCTCTTTTTTCATCACGTATGTGAATATATATACATATATTATATCATATATAATATTTAGTATGAACATAACATATATTAGTGATCCACTTTGCTTAGGTGTATGATCATGTAACTATGTAAGATCATAAAATAATATTAATGAATTCTCAATTCATAGACTAGACTGTAAACGGTTTCTACCAAAACATTATAATCAACTAATATTATATGACGGTTAAATCTGGACGTTACGAACTTTAACTAGAGTAGAGTAAGTACAACAGATAGGACAGAGTAAGTACAACAGATAGGACATTCCCAGCACCCTTTCCTTTAGTGACTAACACAGATCTGTCCTTGTGCCCCAGATCTCACTTCTCTACACCACCAGAAGGTAAGCTGGTGTCATCACCAGACCCAAACCATCGTTACTCTGAGTTGGTAACTCGTCCACCACGTGTTCGATGAATTTCTCCCGTGGGTTTTTCTTTGTTGCTGTCGATTTCAACTCACCGAACGTTTGAAACAGCTACACTCGGTAGTCTCCTTCCATGGCCTGAGCTCAGAATCAACCGTAACTAGCTTGAATGAACCGGATCTGTCCTCGCCTTCCCGATCTTTCGCTACTCTTTTGCTGACGCGGCTTCACTGGCGTTAATGACGGAGTGATATCTCTGGTCGGGGTTGCTCAACGAGTTCTGTTTCGCCTGCATCGTGAATAGTGCCATGGCGATCCATACTTTCGCAAGTTCGATCCACCAACACCTATAACTTATGTAGCTCCGCAAGAATGGCCACGTAGGTAGCTTCTTCACAGTCGAGAGGATTCAAAGGCTTTGATACCATTTGTTAAGTCTGAAAATGGATTCTAGGTCAAAAGATGAAGAAGATCGTAAGTGAGAGAAACGAGCTTCAGCAAATTGTATTTGCCTGATTTTTAATATCATTTTTATAAATGAAACCAAAGGAGCTAACTCCAATTAAGTAGCAAGGACTTAATTTAAAACGACAAAGATAAATTCCATAGAATGTCTCTAGCGATGTCTTTGCTCTTCATTTCCATTCTCTAGTCACTTTCATAATTCTCATCGATCATTTCCAGTCTAAGACCATCTCCATCTCCACTCCATAATTTACTGCAAAATGGAATGGGAAATATAGTAATGAAGAAACAAAAAAGTGATTACTCTATAAATGGAGTGATTTTTTATTGTTTGCTCATACTCCATTTTCCACTCCATATTCGGAGTAAATTATGGAGTGGGGATGGAGATGAGTCAAGTGCTCAGGTACTCTTAATGAGGGAAAAAGTGATCTAGCGTACTCTCATGTAATCTGCCATACTCTTATCTGTTTTCCTACTCTTCAACTCGATGGTCAAAGTCGAAAGTGCCCCTCTCTACTTGACCAATGAAAACCCTCTCTACTTGACCAATCAAAACGCTCCTTTACTTGACCAATCAAAAAAAAGCGCGGTTTATCTCTCTCTCCTGTCCAGGTGGATTTTCTTAATTAGTTTTAATTTTTCTCCCTCCTCCCTAATTGTTCTAATTGTCTCTCTCGGCGGACGGCGAAGAAAGCGAGAGAATGAAAGCTAGAGCGATCATTCGGAGTTTCTATTGTAAAGGAGATTGCGGCGAGCGTGGGTGCTGTAATTGACCCCCAACCCAGGTCAGATAAACTTCAGTTAAAGCATTGTCTTGCTCTGTATCTTATAACTCAATCCCATCATAGTGGACTCGAATGAATGAACTCAATGCGGCTCGTTAGGTTGGGATTTTTAGACAGTAGATTTCGAATATATGGGTCTTTGTGTTGTCAATTGAGAGCTGTATGGTGTGTTTGTAATCAAAGTCAACAAGAAATGTCGGGAATCAAAGCTGAAATCCGGAATTAAAAGGGTGAAACTGGGTAGACTATAAAAGTGTAAATAGGTGAAACTTTACTGTCGAGAAAAAGTGTAAACAAGTATAATTTAGTAGGACTTTAATAGCAAAACTGTATAACTAGGATTAACTTTAATTGTATACTTTTATTTGGTACAACAGATAATGGGTTATTCTTCTACAAACATACACTTTGACTATGATGGACAATATGCGAAATCTAGAGATGATTATGAATGGATTCCAAGCGATGGTCGTTTGTATGGTATATCCTTTAAGACATCATCATTGGATGAGATCACTTATTCCTGTTTGAAGGAGAGGATATGCAAGAAGAAGAGCATAGATCCGTGTTTAAAGAGGATGAATCTGAGTTACATTCCACTGGTAGTAGAACCTAAGAGGCAATCATATATTTTGGATGATGAAGATGTGTATGTGTATCTGTCATCAGTGGATAAAGAGGGAAGAAGAAGTATTTTGCATGTAGAGGTCATCGAAGATATGGAAATAGTTCCAGTAATGGAGCAACAATCAGTAGTTGAGAAAGAAACCTCATATGGTGGGATTACCCGAAGTTGAAGGTAATCAGGGTGCACTCACTCTATTTCCTCGCATTGAAGAAGCAGAACTATATCTGCCGGGGGCTGAACGGGTGGAGAATGTTGTTATAAATAGAGAAGCCGACGAAAGGGGCATTAATGTTGTTAATGGAGAAGCCGGCGAAGGGGGCATTAATGTTGTTAATGGGCAAGCCGGCGAAGGGGGCGTGGACAGTGAGGGCGACGTGGATAACTCTATGGGTGTTCGTCCTAGTTCGTACTATGTTGAGCTCCCACGTGTTGCAAAAGAAAATCCAGTGGTTAAAGAGTGGGAAGATGGTTTGGGTCTTCAGTTGTTTCAAGAATTTGAGAGTAAAGAAGCTGTGAAAGATATTATTGATAGAGCATCACAGGAGAACTGTTTCGGAATCAGTATTTGCAACTCGGACAGGGGTCGATATGTGGTGAAATGTCGGGGAGCTGATGAAGGTTGTAAATGGAGTGTGAGAGCAACAAAGATAAATAATTCTGAAGCGTTCTCGATTAGAACATACAAGAATATGCATTCATGCTCTCGCGTAACTTCAAGTACTAGAAAGAAAAGGAAAGTTACACCAAGATGTGTTGCAGCTATAGTGCACAAGGATTATCCAGGACTATATGAGACACCAACAGCGAAAATCCTAAAAGGTCTGGTGCAAAGGAAAGTGGGTGTGGAAGTGTCGTATACGACATGTTTGAGAGGAAAAAAACTAGCTGTTGCGGATATTCGTGGTGATCCCGAGTAGGGATATAGAATATTGCCTGCTTATTTGTATATGTTAGAGAAGACGAACCCGGATACAAAAACAAGTTTGGTAGTGGATAAAAACAACCGGTTCAGATACCTATTTGTTGCGCTGGGAGCCTCCATTGAAGGGTTTGAATACATGAGGAAAGTCATCACTGTGGATGCAACTTTCCTGAAGACTATTGAATGTGGTTGTTTAATTATTGCCACGGCTCAGGATCCAAACCTTCACCATTATCCAATAGCCTTTGTTGTGGTTGATGGGGAGAAAAACAAAAGCTGGAAGTGGTTTTTCACGACGCTGAAAACTGTTATACCGGATTCGACGGAATTGGTGTTTGTTTCAGACAGAAATCCAAGTCTGATAAAAGCTGTTGCTGAAGTGTATCCGATGTCTAAACATGGGTATTGTATCTGGCATATATCGCACAATGTGAAAGGTCATGTCAATCATGGCAGGGACGAGGTTGCACTACTATTCCGAAAGGTTGCATGTCTTTATTCAGAGCCTGAGTTTAAAAAGCAGTATGACGATTTTAGGGAGAGGTATCCATCGTGTGCTAGGTATCTTGATAAAAGTGTCGAAGTCGAACGGTGGGCGAAGTGTCATTTCCCCGGTGCTAGGTACAACATAGACACCTCTAATTGTGCGGAGTCTTTGAATGCGGTATTTGAAAAGGCGCGAAGGATGTCTTTATTGCCTATGCTTGATACAGTTATTGAGAAAATGTCTGAGTGGTTCAACAGACATAGGAAGGATGCAGCAGAAGGACCGTCATCTCGAAAATTGGTTCCTTTGGTGGAGAACAAATTGCATAACAGAACACCAAAGGTTCTAAACTTACAGTGACTCCGCTGAACACTTTTCAGCTTGAATACAGTGTTATTGGAGCAGACGGGAAGACTTATTCCGTGGATTTGCAACATAAAACGTGCAGTTGCAAGAAGTTTGATATAGATAAATACCCATGTAGACATGCAATAGGCGCTATCATTAAGTGTTTGAAGCATGATAGACCATTACAGTTGAGTGACATGTACGATTTCATTTCGAAATATTACTTCATTACACTGTGGGCCAAAGCGTATCGAAGGACTATATATCCAGTCTCTCATATAACTCATTGGATGGTTCCAAAAGAAGTCGCGGCGGCGAAGTGTCCTCTACCTCTAGACTACAAGAAAAGAAAGGGAAGACATCAGGAAAAAAGACATCCTTCGGCGGGAGAAAGTCGGCCCCGTCCCCGTCCTAATAAGTATATCCCGAATAGGGGTCTGGCTAGCTATTTCAACTGCTCGCAGGGAACTGAAGGAACTGAAGGAGCTGAAGGAACTGAAGGAGCTGAAGGAGCTGAAGGAGCTGAAGGAACTGAAGGAACAGAAGGAACTGAAGGACCTGAAGGGACTCAAGGAACACAAAGCACTCGAGGAACTGAAGGACCTGAAGGAACAGAAGGAACTGAAGTGTTATATGAATGTGAACCTTAGTGAAACCTGATTAAAGTGATTTCGTTTTATGTTTGTAAAACTTGGTGAAACTTTCGTTATGTAACCTTTCGTTAGTTGATGATTTATATTACAGTTGCGATGACATAACTTATCCATGTTCTAGGAAGATGACGTGACGTATTCAACATGTTGTGAAATCCGAAAAACTTCGAGTGAAAAAAATATAATCTGGAACACATTTTCTGTCGAATGGGAAGGGAATACATAATTGTTAGCTATATTTTTTGTATACACTACCTCGTGGGATTAGAAAAGTTACATATGTCACGAAATCAAATTTTATTCTACATGAGCACATCTAAAACGTTGATAGAAAATAGAATATATCAGGTATAACCATAAAATCAATCATCTAAGTACAGTAAAACCAACAAAATCGGAAAAAAACAGAAAAGTAAAACTTTAAAGGTTTTTGTATAACTACAAACTAAGTGAAACTATAAGCACGAAAATCCTTCACCAAAAAATCCGCGCCCAGTTTTTTGAATTTCCCACCCATTTTTTCGATTTTTGACTTTCCACAAAATCGATGCGGAGGCGACGTAGACGTGTATTAAACCCGCCATTTACCTCAGCCAATCTCTCTCTCTACTATTCAATCTCTCTCTAGATTTCTCTCTACAATCGGTCCCTCTTCTTTCTAGATTTCTAGGTTACTCAGAATCATGACTCATCCAGCCGAGGAGTATAGGCAGATGAAGGCTTGGAAGAGAGACACCAACATGCTTGGCTGCGTGGCGGATGCCGAGTGTGGGATTCCGACCAGATGCCCTTGTGGGGGGACAATCATCAACGAGGTGTCTCGGAACCTGAAGTATCCAACCGATTTTGATACTTTACCGGGGAGAAAATACTCCACTTGCAAAAATTATGAGGTAATCTATGGAAAACCCCCAGATTTTTTATTGATACTTTCGGGTTTTGATACATTCCCCTTTTACGTCTAGAATGATGGCTTCCATTTCCGTCAACCATGGGTCTTCGGAGTCCAGGAAGAGGTTGAAATGTTAAGGAAGCGCGTGGATGCGATGGCTGCAGAGATTGCTGAACTGAAGTATAATCTAACCCGTCAGAATCCCACCACTCCATGAGATGCGTCCGGTCCATGACATTAGTCTACTATCTGTTGTTGTTGTTTGCTTGAGATTCTGATTTACTAAGACTCTTCGTATTTACTAAAGTTTCCCTATTCTCCCTCTTTCACGATCTACGAAATATCATAAATTCACGAAGTTACACTAAGTTGAAAGTGAAACTTACACTAAAGTTTTCCTATTCTCCCTCATTCACGATCTACGAAATATCATAAATTCACGAAGTTACACTAAGTTGAAAGTGAAACTAACACTAAAGTTTCCCTATTCTCCCTCTTTCACGATCTACGAAATATCATAAATTGAAAGTGAAACTTACACTAAAGTTTCCCTATTCTCCCTCCCTCTTTCACGATCTACGAAATATCATAAATTCACGAAGTTACACTAAGTTGAAAGTGAAACTTACACTAAAGTTTCCCTATTCTTCCTCTTTCACGATCTACGAAATATCATAAATTCACGAAGTTACACTTAGTTGAAAGTGAAACTTACACTAAATTTTCCTATTTTCCCTCTTTCACGATCTACGAAATATCATAAATTCACAAAATTACACTAAGTTGAAAGTGAAACTTACACTAAATTTCCCTATTCTCCCTCTTTCACGATCTACAAAATATCATAAATTCATGAAGTTACACTAAGTTGAAAGCGAAACTTACACTAAAGTTTCCCTATTCTCCCTCATTCACGATCTACGAAATATCATAAATTAACGAAGTTACACTAAGTTGAAAGTGTAACTTACTAAAGTTTTCCTATTCTCCCTCTTTCACGATCTACGAAATATCATAAATTCACGAAGTTACATTAAGTTGAAATTGAAACTTACTAAAGTTTCCCAATATATAACATAAGTCTTAAATACCAGTCTTCAACATGAATATCCTTCAACATCTAACAAGAAAGTCATACAAACCGAATAGAGTTCATCCACATTAAAACAACCACATACGGAATTCACTCGGTCTTCTTACCTACTTTCTTTGTCTTCTTAGCTGCTGCCTTCTTCGTAGCTGCTGCCTTCTTCTTAGCTGCCTCCTTTTCAGCTGCTGCCTCCTTTTCAGCTGCTGCCTCCTTCTCAGCTGCTGCCTCATTCTCAGCAGCTGCCTTCTTCTTAGCTGCCGCAGCTGTCTTCTTCTCAGCAGCTGCCTTCTGCTTCTTTTCACCTCTGGTGCTCTTCTCTGCTGCCCTGCTTCTTAGCTGAATGGGACTCCTCACATTATCACCACGGTCCACCTTAACCTTTTTCACAGGAACTGCTTCTTTGCCATCATCTTTTCTCGATCTTTTTTTTCGTGTTTACAGACTCTGCTGCCTTAGTCTTTAATTTTTTCTCGGCCTCCACAGCATGTGCATACATCTCCGCATCATCATCATCCATGTCAACATCACCATATTCCCTCTGCACATCCTTTGAAATATCGAGAATGGCATCTTCAACATCATTGTCACTACCATCATCTTCGTCTGGCTCGTTATTGTCACCACCATCCTCTTCCTCCGACTCCTTATCCCCACCCACATCACCATCCTCTTCTTCTGACTCGCTATTGTCACTACCATCACCATCATCTTGGACCGCCGGATTGTCACTTCCGGGAACACTCAACCTAAGACTTTTCACCTCCTCTTCTAGAAGACCTAGCTGCGTAGACAATGAAGTGACTTTTTCCTTCACTCCCTTCATAGCATCTCGAACTGCATCTCGGACTGCATTCATAAGCCGACCTTCCATCGCTTTTAAAGCCTCAGCTCCAGGAGTAGCTCCAGTAGCCTCCACCGAATCTGCATGAGCCTGACCAGATTGTGCATTATTCGATGGTCCTCCGATAGGATTGGTGGGACCTTCAATCTGACCTGTGCGAGACTCAAAATCCATGCGGAACTTTTCTTCAAAGAAAACTTGTTTCTTCTCTTTCCGTATTATCTTCGTCCAACGATCAACTGCTGCATCATCGGCGTCATCGGCCCAACAACTCTCCTTGTCCATTCCTATGGTTTCCAGAAGTTCCTCCTCAGCTGATGTTGCTACCAAGATACTCTCAATATCCTGTGGTAAAAACACAAAAAAACTAATTACTTTAGTTTCACCAAGTTTTCATAAGTCTCATAAGTCCCTTCTCCACAATTCGACTACACATAAAACATCAATTACCTATGTATTATTACCAAGTTTATCGTTCACAGCTTTCAGTCTGAATTCCTTGGTTCCACTTTTCCGTTTGTACTGCATCTTGCACATCCGCGGACAACCTCTGCTTGCACCATAAACATCTTCTCGGAAATGGTTCCTCAAGCTTGGAATTGGCTCAAAGGCCAACAACTACCAACACACAACAAAAAGACATTAACATCAATTAAACAACTATGTTGAAGGGAGCTTGAGAATACCTCCAAAGGGATAGGAAAGCTTGTAAAAACCCAACTCGTCGGCGCAACCCCGTCGCATTTCTCCAAAAAGCTAGAGACATCCTTCAAGTTATGTTCGAATGCATACCGCCCCCAAGGGAACGTTACACACACATCTAGGTCATCAACAACACGCAGGAAGAAACTGTCCACAGGTGATGCTTCCTCACCACTCTTTCGGCCTCCGACAAGGATGCTGGCTAAGAAGAACATAACGACCATCTTCTTACGATCCTCAGATGGCTTTGATTTCATTGCCAACATCTGCTTCTCCAGGTCAGCGTATGTTACCCTTCTCCCTCCAAAATACTTGTTCATGAATGTTATACCACCCAACCTCTCATGGTTGGGGGGATACTCATGGCAGTATAGACCAGAAATGAGTCCTAATTCTCTAAGAGAATATCGGATTGGGACGCCATTAACGACAAACCATAACTCATACTTCTTCGCAACACATGCTGATCGCAAAACGAGAACCCATATTCCCATCCACTTCTGCTTTCGGTTTTTAATATGGAAGAAATGTTGGAATTGTGGGTGCTCTATGAACCATTTCACCTCCTTCTCTTTCAGGATCGTTTCAATAGTTGTTATCGCCGTGTCAATGTAACACTTTCCTGAAAAGCTTTAAAGACTTTTGATATTCGCTTGAAGGAAAGTGCAACTTCAGCGGTCGCATGCCCTCTTCTTCGTCATCTACAACCTGCACTCAAGTGAGAACCGGATCACGTACGACATCTTACAACCATCAACATATAGTTTCACAAACTTCGACTTAGTTCAGCAATCACTAACTCTAAATTCCACTTAGTTTTCCACACTTATCTAATCTTTCAAATCATCTATGTAAAAGTTTTCAATTTCAATACTTACCGAATCTGCATGCGACTCAGTTTCATGTTGTCGACTCGGAATTATCGCAGCTTCTTCGTCGTTTCTTCGGGGCTCTATTTCGTCTCCGATTTCCTTCTCTTTTTCTCCTTCCTCTCCGACTTCCTTCTCTTTTTCTCCTTCCTCTCTGACTTCCTTCTCTTTTTCTCCTACGTCTCCGCCTTCCTTCTCTTTTTCTCCTTCGTCTACTTCTCTTGATTCCTCCCCTTCATTTTTCTTACTTGATTCTTCCTCTTCACCTTTTCCACTTGCATTTTCTTCGCTTTCATTTGCATCTCGGGGACTTTGGTCGGTTCCTGGGGCGACAGATTTGTCAATAATCCTTGGGTTTGCTTCATCTCCGGAGAATGAACCCATTGCCATTTCATCTCCTACTACACTACTCGAGCCGTCTTCTTTTGCCTTCGTATCGTCTCGATTCATCATGATTTGGGTTTTTGATTGTCGATTGAGGATTCGAATTGAGTAGGGTTTTCAGAGAGATTCGAAAAGTTTTCAGAGAACTCGAAATTAAAGAAATTAAATTCTACAGCTATTCACTTAGTGGAGTACTTAGTGAGAGGAGGGGAAACGTTTTGATTACGTTTTCAGGAATTCAATTTCTGGAAGTGGATATCCGATTTGTTTGGGTCGGTTCTGGGTCCGGGTTTGGATAGTCCTAGGTAAAGTTATAATTATGGAAGTTTCTCTTGGTTTCGTTGTCTTTTAATAAATTTTCTAATTTAATTAAAGATATATTAAATTCCAAATCCGGTCAGTTTCGGGCAGGAGTATCTCAGCTCTTTTTTTTCGGGCAGGAGTATCTGAGCGTTTAATTCGATGGAGATGCCCTAACTCACAGCTGTATCTTGCGAACCTTTGTCCACTGATATCCCTCCTCTCACACATTAACTTTTTACCCTAAATGAACTTTTTGGCTAATTTCTAATAGTAATATTTTTTGTGCTGCTGAAATATTAATTTTTTTTTGTTATACAGTGGTATTTTGGTCCCACAAAATTGGTCCAAACTAGTCATGTGTTACTACGTGTCGGTCTCCTATCCCTAGCGATGCCAAAATATTAAATCTCCAGTGGCCGGGACTCGAACTAGTAAAAATACTAATCTACACATAGGATGGAATATCATATATATATATATATATTTTTTTTTTTATTAACAAGAAACACATTACATCTTAGAATTTTTATTATATTAAAAATAATTAGTAAACAAATATTAACAAATTCTAACAATAATATCATAGTAATTAGATTTATTAGTTAGGTTTATCTTAAAAGTCTATTCTTTTCAACCACAACTTCAAAAAGCGCTTAATTTGAAACCTAAGTTGCTTTTTTTTTTGTAACACCAAACTTATATTAAAAGTTTAAGGAGCATAAGAGTTTACAACTGAAGCAGAAGATCTCGAAGCCATGCTCGACGGTACAAAGAAAATAGAAAACATTATGAAACATAGATAGATAAAGCCTATAAGAGGCGAGTCAAGCTCAGCAAGATGAAGAACCCCATGGAGAAGTTTCACCTTAATCTCTAAGGCGATTGTTCGCAAGAACAATTGATAGTCGAAATCGACGTTGATACACCAATAAGAAGCGGCTGGAGTGTTACCTGCCAAGAGCTTTTGGTGAGAAGCTCCAGGACCTTGGGCAACACCGAGAAGAAGAAGTCCTATATGACTGGATTTGATACTAAAGTTGACACGATCAGTTCTAAACTCAACAAAGCTTCTCAATGAGACTAGGTGAATCTCAAAAGCTAGCTTAGCCTTCATAGGGACGCTTAGGACAATGGAGTAAGATGACGGACTGAATGGTTTAATCGTGTCAAAACCTCGGACCTCAACATTACCGTGTCGAAGCCAATAGTTTGAAACAGAGATAAACCTGAGCATATTATCATCACACTCGTTCTGGTTGAGCTTGTTTGAGCAAACGTCGGATAAGAGGCAGAGCGTTTCAGTACGGTCGAGTCTCCTTGCACAAGACTTCGGAGTAACACTCCGACTTGTTGGAATGAGAGCACATGGCAGTGGAGAAGGAGATATCACAAGGAACACCCCATTAGGGGGACGGCTAGGTGAACCGGAGGTACGCAAACAGATTAGTACTAGATGCATTTTGAGGTACAGTACCTTCTTGTCCTTGAGACTAATAAGCTGGCTAGACACGCCAATCACAAAAATTGATG
This sequence comes from Brassica rapa, assembly GCF_000309985.2. NCBI lineage: Eukaryota > Viridiplantae > Streptophyta > Magnoliopsida > Brassicales > Brassicaceae > Brassica > Brassica rapa. The sequence continues at coordinate 33,678,002 of NC_024797.2, forward strand.
CCATCCTGCAGGTTTTGGGCTGTGAAGTAATGCAGCTAATGGGCTCTGATGGTGCTGTATAGAGACGGCCGCATTGGGTTATTGACCACAGAAGGAGGATGTCGACGGTGAGAAAGCTGTAGTGGTCGTTTGGAAGGGATGCACCAGTAACTAGGAGAGGTCTGTTGCCAAGGTAGAGGAGCCAGTGAGCAGAGGACAAGGAAACAGCTTCCTGAGAGTCCTTGATAACTAGATCTCGTCGAGCATAACAGATAAGGTACATGGGTAAGAGTTGAGCATCGACAAAACAAGTCACTCCCGATACTTTGAAAATCAAAAGCCAGTCCTCAAGACTTTGATTTGTTGTGTACTGGAAGGAGACTAGCTTGAAATTGATGTTTTCTTCAACCCAAAAGCTCACTTCTACATCCATATCTTGCACAACTATAGACAAGGCCCTTGCGGCTAGGTTTAGAGATGAAGTTTGGTTTTTAAACTGAGTGTTCTTTGTCGAGAGTGTTTGGAGATGAAGATCAGAGACATCAGAACTCACAGATCTGAAGTTCATCCTCTTCACGTCATGGCTCACAGAGCTGGGACACGGGTTCCCGGCGGAGTAAGAGCAGAGACAGTGGTGAGAGGGAGTGAAGTTGAAGCAGACTGTTTGAGATTCCTTAGCAGCAGCAGAAGAGGAGCAGGCGAGAAGATGTACGGCGGCGACGTGGAAGAGAGCAACGTCTGGCAGGTCTGGTGGTTCCGGAGGAATGACAGGAGAGAGCGAGATTCAAGCGGGGCGTTCAAACACGGTGACAGCAGCGGATCTGGAGGAGGCCGGAGACATGACGGAGGAGTAGTCATCATCATGGCTATGGAGAGGAGCAGAGCTGCTTCAGTGGGAGGAGGGAAGAGCGGCGTGGCTGTAGCAGGGGAGATTCATCGGAGGCGTCTTGGGATGCGGGCCTGAGAGAGTTTTCTCTAGGGCAAACTCGCATTTCTCCAGAATGTTATCTTTTATTTTGAAACCTAAGTTGCCTTATGATGGTTTAATTATAATTAAAAAAATTTAGACCCTAGATCTTCACCGATTAAACAAAAAGATGAAATACAAATTTTAATACATCAACTATCAATATAAATATTAAAGTTAGATAATTTTTAATATTAATTTAAAATCTATATATAATCTAAAATTTTAAGTTTATAAAAAATTAAACATTTGGGTATACATATAATACTCCGCACAAGATGTATGTATGCACCTGATATGAATATATTTGATATTTACGAATCACATATCATAATTTATATTTATAAAATCACTAAGCAAAAATACTCTTGGAAATTTTTAACTATTTTCCAATATATATATATATATATATATATATATATATATATATATATATATATCACATAGTCATTTTTAATCTAATAGTAATCTTCACAGAAAATCATTGAAACTTAGTACTATTACTAATTATACTAAACTAAGTATTTTATTTATTAGGATAGTATATTTTTGATATTTGTAATTATGTAATATGTTTTTAATTGTTAAACTGCTATTACATTTGATAGTTAATTAGTCATAAGTATGAAAATACATATGGTTGTAACCAATGCACTAGTTATATAAAATAGTTTAATAACTCTTGAAATTGCAATCCCCTCATATGTACCTGTTGGGTTCAAACTAGTCATACCCTTATTATCTATGGATTTATAGGAATATTCAATATTCACTAAAGTTAATGTTTTTTAAGTTTTTTTCTTTTGAAACTTTTATGGAGTCTATATAGCAGTGCTACTTAGTTAATGAAAGAAGAAAAAAAATAACCAAGATCATGGGAGTAGTATATTCATCTTCATTTCTTCAACTGAAGCTGAAAATTTATTTCTCTTTTTTTTTTAACTTAAGGCTATGTTTACAAAATAAGGAAGATCAGAAGTACGAAGAGCTCTTTTGCTCTTTTGCTCTTAATTATTCTATTGAGAAAAGTTGAGTACTAATACATTTCTTCTTGCAGCAACTATAAAATGTACAGCTTTATCTTTAAGCAAGAAGACTCTACATGCTTTCTCCAATTTACTCCTACAGAATTTGTAGGAGTTTCAACTAAAGAAAATGAAAAATGTTCCAATTCAACTTTTACCATTATCTTTCTTTCAGTCAGTGAGTGTATTCCCATTTACCATTGGCTCCTTTAGAAGCTGAGCTTCTTCAACAGAAAATTCTTCTGCTTAAACCCCACTTTAATGAATTGGAGCCCCAGTGATTGAATAGCACTTCAAATCATTAATTAAACGTTCTAGTTCAGTTTGTGGAGCTCGATCATCTTAGGGGTTAGATGTTCTGGCGAAGAAGCACTGGGACATGACTTAGTGTCATGTTCTTGACCAGATTCATTTCCCTGGAAGCCCCATAACTCTTTAGCTATGGCGTCCCCTTCCTCTGTAAAACAAAGTTAGAAAATAATGTTAAATCTCTCATACGCTAATCAAGTAAACCAAAAAAAAACAATGGTCTGAATTCAAACCTGGCTTCAATTTCTCAGGATCTGGTAACTCCAGATTTGAGAAAGGAGTACTGCTTTCACCGTTGCTCGATGATTTCTGAAGGTGTAATGGTATTTGGGAGTATACACTATGCAACTTTTTGTGTAACTCTTCCATCCTTCCTGTCATTTCATCAGCTCTGTCCATGTCTATAAGAACCTGAAAGAAAGAAACTGATTTATGAAGCACCGAACATAGTGTGAACATAAAAGCTATTGGTCACATATTGATCTAACCTGAGCAGGATGCTTATGGAATATTGGCGCAAATCTATGCCGGCAATACTCACTAAAGAGCAGAGTGAGGAGAATCAACGGTATGGTGAAACCCGAAGCAACGGTTGATAGCTTTAGTCCGAAAAAACCCAAAGCAATAATCTGTGTCAAGATCAGTGAGAAGATTGTTGTGTTGTGAAAGATAGGCCAGTATTTTCCACCGCTTTCGTACTTCGTAATATACACGTTGAGTATCTGCAAATTGAGGGTATCCAAAAGATCATGAGCCTGGCAGTACAAGTTCAGAAATGATAATTTGAATACTTAACTGTGGCATTATGTTAGAGAGGTCAGAGAAGGTATGGATTGCAGACTTACCTGATTTTTGTATATTAGATATGCAAGGAAGAAGTATATCAGCAAAAACGGTAGAATAAGTGGCGCTATGACTGAGTTGGTGAAACCCAGGAGCCCAAACAAAAGCAACCGAGGAATTTCGGTATGGTATGGGAACCTAAGTGTTTCGTATGACTCATCCTTGTTCGTTGAAATAGCTTTTGCTGCCAGATTCCATATAAGAGCCATAGGTTGCATTATTTCACAAGCCAAACTGGCCCAACCAGATGTGAAACAATAGGTCGTAAAGAAGCCAGCCTGCATATGTCAACGATTGAAGCCATATTTAGAACCAATGAACTTTTTCTTTCTAATAAACAATAAACATGTGAGGTGCTCAAATTATAAATCGAGATGTGTGTAATTCCTCCACTGGCCTACATATTCTCCAGTTTATGGTTTATCGATGTGCAAGAGAACACTACATACAATCTGATCTTGGCAAAATGTAACCAAACTATCTCCAAGTGACTGTAGAAGCTTAAACACTGGCAAATACTTATGTTTTTGTGAAATGTATATTACCTGTGTCGGCACTGCTCTTGCAAGTTGTGCAGGTATGTCTCTGACACTAGAGAAGACATTCAGTTGCCTGATAACAGACCCGGATAAAATATTCACGAAGAACACATTCCAAATGGTAAAATATAAGATTTTGATGCATGCACTATTCTTCCTTATACTCCGTGAAATACATCCCTCCAAGGCTGAAAAATACATCATCAGTGGTGGAACGGCATAGAAAAACAGAATCAGTATCACACTGGGTAAGTACCCTGTGATGACCTGGTTTATAAACTTCCTGCAAAATAGTTTGAATGGTTGGTTAACTTTAAAGATGTTACAAGTTAAAACCAATTAAGAACATATATATATCTCTAACTTTACTTTCCTTATGGTTTTAAATGTAAATAAAGTACTCACTTCTTCAAGATGCCTCTTAAAAACGGAAATGCATGAGACAGCTGTTCCAACTGAGTCAGACCTTGAATGAAGGTCACAGGAATAAGAAACACAAACATGAAGGCAACTGCGCCAACAAGAGTTGCTATTCTCCGTATCCAAAGTTGTCGATAAGGTATGTTAAGATTCCTCCAATACACATCGTGAGGTTCTGGAGCTAAGTCCGACACCCATAACATAGGATTTGATGATTGTAGAACCTCTGAAACAACAAGTGCATCGTAGCGTGTCTTAAAAAACACAAAAGCAGCTGGACGTTCCTGCAATTGAGCAGAACATTTTGTGGCTTTAGTTAACTATGACTTCCATACAAAGAAGGCAGTGTTACTTCTAAGATCAGGGAAAGTCAGAAGAATTCCTTACTTGCTCTGTTGTAGTCACAGTCAACTCACCAAGCTCCATTCCTTTCACACTGTCACCTTCATTAGATAGGATATGAAACGAATTTGTGGCTGTAGGTCCTCCACAAAAGTTACATGGAGTCAAACTCGGTTTACAACTGATTTCAGGAGAAACATGTTTTAGACTCAGGCACACCCTCTCTGCATCATGCTGAGACAGAAATTGTGGTAATCTAAAGGTCAAAATATTTCTACAATATAGAACTTCAATCTCAAATATGTTTCTAACTATTTCTGTTTTTATTCAAAATGAAAGCGCTACAGTTAGTACAAGAAGATCCTTTATATCCGATAATATGAATCTAAACTATATACCCGTTTAGCTGATACTCAAACTAAATTTAACCATTATATCTACTGTTCTATGTAAGATCATCCATCTCTGCATGTATTTATGAAATAAATAACCCTTTATAACATCTAATCATCACATTATACTTCAGAACCATGAAGCTCTGCACCAACTACGAAAGTTATTAAAATTGAATGCCGAAAGAAGAAGAAGAAACAAACACAACATAGGCAATATTTTCAAATCATATTCACAAAGAGCAATAACAGAAGTGTATAACAAAAATTCTTTCTGACAAGGTACACCAAGAGGTTACCTGCATCCTAAAAAGAGCTTAAAACCCGACAGACAACAAAATAAACAGACCACTGAGTGGCCCCATGAGAATACATACCAGCAATCTCTGAATGATGCCATTATGGTAAACCATCTGGTGGGACAAATAGCTTGATGAATAGTAATTTATGAAGTATTTGCTCAGGGTGTCGCTGTAAGATTGCTCAGGATGCCATGGAATAGCTCGGATAAGAACGGTAAATTGACTTGGCTTTGGGGCAGAACTAGTAATATGTCCAAGCCTCATTTTGGCTATGGTCCTATACTCCTACAGTAAAAAGATGTTTAAGAGGAGGAAAGGCAAAGTAGAGAAGAACCAAGAGGAACCAAGAGTAAAACAAGAGGTCTCACAAAGTAGAGAAGAAGACATGCTGCTGAAGTTATAATGTACAGTGCAAGACAATGAACCCACAGCCTAAGCGTAAAGTTGCAAAAAAAAAAAAAAAAAAAAAGAAAGAAAGATCAGCACTTCACGCACTTTGTATAGAACAACGTTGAACTATAGTTCCTCACAGAGAAAAAGGTAGAAGTGAAAGCTACACATTTTAAAGCAAAATCACGATTACCATTTTGAACCTTCTTTAAGATTTTCGATAGTGAACACTTCGGATGACTCCAAATGAATTTCCTTGTGCATCCTCGGTTGGCCATAATAATTTACAGGCAGCACAAAGGCAATACAAACAACAGCAGTAATAAAGAAAATACGAATGCTGCAAGAAAAAAAAAAAAAAAAAAAGGTCAAAATAGTTGTGATAATTTATGAAGAACAAAGAAAAAGCATTTGGGGAAGGAGAATTTGCAGTAACCTGAAAATGACCATCCTGAGGAAAACAACAGCGTCAAGACCAGCAGCAGTTAATAACTCATCTTCGCTAGTTTCCCATGCTTTGACCAGCCAACTTGGAGAAGGCACAAACCTTTCGTACCAAAAAGGATCATAACGTCTAGCACCTCCACAAACAAGCCTTCGTCCAAAATAGACACAGTAATTGGCTGGCTGTTTCCTAAGTACGGAATAAAGTGAGAGAAGCACAATGCATATCGAAATGTTGATCCCAGCAGATGTTAAAAGAGCTGCAATCTCCATCTCAAACCCTCCTCACTAAAAATTGGCAGGCAGAGAAGAACTTCATAAGCCTATTCAATCAGCAAAGAAACTGTAAGGAAAAGACAGACAAATACGAAGTTTAAAACTCTTCATTGCGGAGAGAGTAATCTCCTAATTGGAGAAACGTGTTGTATGTTGTTGAATGGGGGAATTGTTGTTACCTATGCTTAGCTTAAAATCCATATCTTAACGGATCTAATAAACAACAACCTCAACAAGAAAGAATACATAATAAGCAGTACCTAAACTACAACACTAATGCTCTTAGATCCAAGTAATCAATTTCTGTTTTCTCCGTACACAATTCATTTTCTTCCTTTCTCAGACTCAAATTCCATTGTTACCTTTTCGAATCAAAGCATTACTACGATAGAGGAAAACATTAACCAAATCCAAAAACAATACCAAGTGAAACAACGAAACAAGAGATCTTCGCCGTGACAAATTAAACGCCAAAACTTTGGTTTGACTTCCGAGAAATCAATCACAGGACGAGAGAGAATACAGAAACCCTAAGAACTCGCAGAGAAGAGAAACACAAAGAATAAAATAAAAAGAATAAAAATGACACCAAATTGCTTTTTCAATTCCAATCCCGCGAGGAATTCGCGTTGTTCCAGTTCATATCTTATTAAACGATACATGAAAAATAAATAAATAAATAAATGAAAAATGCGATAATATTATTAGGTGAGGAGGAATGCCACGCTGTGTGGCCGGCGCGAGGCGGGTGCCACTGACACGCCACGTGTCAGAATGGTAGCGGTTGTTGCATGGATATGTGAGAGCGACTATTCTACCATTGATTTTAATGTGTTGGTACGATAATGACACGTGTGGACCACAATCATTTCCGTGACGCTTTTTCTTCTAACATTCAAGTATTATTTAAGACTGGCGACAAAATAGGAAGGTTAAGGTATGTGTTTTTCTAGCAGTGATGACATTAAAAGTTAGATTTAATATCTCTACTAGATTCTGAATCTGATCTATATTTTCAAAACGTGAAATTATAATTTAAATATTTTCTAATATATTATATTTTTTAGATAATACATAGTTCTGACTTTAAGAAATTACATAATAATATATAATTATAGATATAAAGTTTAACATATGCTAACATATTTGGTTATAAAAATATTATATAAATTACGAATTTAATCCATTCTAACGATGGATGATATTTTTTTGTCAACTTCATTATCTAATATATAATATTTTTTGATAATACATAGTTGTGACTTTTAAAAAATACATAATAGTATATAATTATAGATATAAAGTTTAACATATGCTAACATATTTCTTTATAAATATATTATAAATATTATGAATTTATCCCATTCTACCGGTGGATGATATTTTTTTGTCAACTTCATTTTGTTATTATATTTTAAAAGGATAATACAATAATTTTTGCAACCAAAGAGAATGTGCATAGAAATATGAACAGATGACAAGATTTCAAATTATTTTTTGCAAGTATATCTGCTGCTTGGTTTATTTTCCTGTTGACATGATCCAATGAGCATTGTGTTAAGCATTACGGTGGATGATATTTTACTCATCTATTTAAATGAAAGTAGTGTTTTAAAAAATAATATAGGTTAATATATTAATTTAATATAATTTTCTTATTTAATTTCATATAGTAATTGTATTTTCATATAATAAAGACTAAGGTTATGAAAATTTATAAAATTTTAACATAGAGTTTTTTTTGTTTTATAGTAAAGTTTTTGTTACTATAAATTTATAATATAATTATGGTTTAATCATGAAAATTTTTTGTAGGATTTCATTTTTCTCAACATATTTTTTATAATTAAAAGTAATATATATATATATATATATATATATATATATATTCACATCAGATTTGTCATTAATATATTTAATGAATAATAAAATATTCAAATATTTCTAAATAACATATTTTGTAAATAATACTTGAACTAAATGTTAGTTTTGTACTATAGTTATGTTTTAATAAGATAGATAATTGAACAAGTATCTTTTGAAAGTATCATCATACTATTAATTGAAAACACATTTAATATTATAATTTGATTGGCTGATTAAATTTTAAATGTGACTTTGCAAAGGTGATGAGTCATATGTGACTCATCAAAACCTAGGATCAGTCTCTCTAAACATGTTGACTTGGCTAATGCAAGATCAGCTTCTCTAAACTGTTATTAATTACCCATTTCTCAATCTCGATTTGTGTTAATCTATCATCAGGTTGTTCTAAAAATTCCCTAATGTTATTATCCTCTAATCTCAAATAATAATTTCAAATCATAGTATTGAAAATTTTGTTTTATAAATTTAAGTTTCATTTTTGGTTTAAGATATATATATGTGTGTGGTTTATATATACAAAATTGGATTAGTACTATTGATTTATGATTTCATGTCTGCATACGCTATCCATTTATATACATATAGCATTAAAATTTATATAGTTTAGGGTTTAGAGATATGGGACTACTTTTCTCGGTGGGCGGGATGATCCGTCGACAGCTTCTAGCTCCGGTGGTGTATCTGCACCAGATTCGTCCCTGAGAGCCAATCTCAGGAAATACCACCGCAGACGACGACTCACCAGTCTGTGCCTCTTCCTACACCTTATGTGCTTCCTCCACCACCGTGTGTGCCACCACAGCATCCGCACCATCCTCCGCAGCATCAGCACATCCCCAAAATGCTGCCCCGGCTCCTGACCCTCCTGCAGCACCTGCCGCAGGACTTCATCTGGACTTGATGGTGCCACCGGATGCTCCGTATGCCAGGTATACGGTCGAGGATCTGCTCCAAATGCCTGGTCGCGAAGGTTTAACCATCATCGACCACTTTAATTCAGTTATATATCTAATTTAATTGTCCGTCAAAATTTTACAGGTTTAAGACGGACAAGGACCTTGGAAAATCTGTTTTGGAGACCATCAAGTCATACTTCAAAGAACCACATCCGAACTGAAGTCTTACACCTGACTATGTTCGAAGGGCTTGGTTCAAGTATTTTGCGGTAAGTTTAAATTATTATAAAAATCATATTTTCAATTTTGTTTATTTAAATTTTAAACTAATCATTTTTTGCAGAAAATGGAATTGGTCTATTGCCGTCAACGAGAGAGTCAAGGAGGTTTTCAACCAAAAGGCGATGGATCACCTTAAGAACAATGTTGGTGACTGGAAAGAGAAATGGCGGTTTCACGAGGATGCTGCAAAACCGACGTTCATCAGCGACTACGTTTGGACAGGCCTGAAGGCCTATTGGATGAATCCTCGCAATATTTGCACGTCGAACAATTGCTCAGTGGCCCGGTTGACCCCTGATTCTGAAGGCAATTTATCGTTGCCCCATACTTCTGGACAGACTCCACACGCCGGAGTCGCCTTGATGATGGTAAGTATTATTTATTTCTTAATTAATTTTTTTTAATTAATAAATAATTTAATTAGTTACTAATGCATAAATTTTTATAATTTTTGTACGTAGGCCACTGAGGAAGGAGCACCACCATCCCTTTCTCAACTTTACAAGAAGACACACAGCCATAAAGATGTCACATTTGTCGATGCTCGGGCAGAAAGGATCCACAACGAAATGGAGGCTTGGATCGAAGAGGTTCAGACCAGTTGTCTCAACAAATACGGATGCCCCACCGGTCCAGTTGTCAACCGTCGAGCAGGATAAAATTTTTGAACATGTAAATTAATATGTTTATTTACATTTTTTATATATATTTTTTATATTTTAAGATATATTTACTAATAATAAATCATACTTAATTATTTATTGAAGATTATCCCGAAGAAAAGGGGATGGAAGGTCAGGATCGGTTCGGTGAACGATGTTCCTAGGGCGATAGCAGCTTACGCTGCTACAAGGGAGGAGGAACATGTTCGGCTCCGTGCATATTTGACAGCTGCCAACGGAGTCATCTCGGAGCTGCAGACCACCAAAGAGCTTTTTGCGAAAATGTTTGACCTCGTCGCGGATTCAAACCCGGTGCTTGCGCAGCAGTGGCGGAATGTACGTCCCCGCATTCACCGCGACCCCACTCATGAAGAGCAACCGGAGTTAGAGAGACAAGCCGAAGTCAATAGTTCCCAGCTCCGCGACGATCTTAACCTTCATTAGATTTTTTTTATGTACGTATTTTGTGTTTCTATGTTTTCTATTTTGGATATTACAATATTTTAATATATTAGATTTTTTAAAAATTAGAATTAAATTTTTTTTGTAAAGTTTTTTTTCTAATTTTAAAATTTTTTGAATAAATATTTTATTTAGTATTTGAATATCAATGTAATATTGTCGTGGAATTTACGACGTGTTCACGTCGAAGTCGATGTAAGCTCGCCGTAGCAATTAAAATGACATTACATCGATCTTCGAAGTGAATTCGTCCTAATGTTTACGTCCACGAAATCATGTTTTTACGTCAAACATGTCACGTCAATATTACAATGAATAATTACAATGACTTTACGACTAGAGTTGAGGATGTAAGCTTACGTCTACTTTACAATGACTAATGTTACGACGAATTAACATATACAGTGTTTCGTCGTAACTGTACGAAGATTTTACGTCGATGGCCCGTTACGACGAGCTATTAACGACGATAGTCAAATCGTCCATAAGTCGTCGTTATTGGCGTATAACGACGATATAACGACGATACGTGCAGTCTTTATGCCTTTGTTTTCTTGTAGTGATATATATTGTTTGATCCTACAACTGAACATGTTGATAATTTCATAAATATGTACATATAGTGAACTCATGATCATGTTTTAAGTAGAATGAATATGAATTAGATGTTTTCAATCAGGTATCATTTGGTAATTATTTAGATATCCACATTAAGTTTTTCTCGAGAAATTTTCAAAAAGAAAAAGACTTTACCCGGTATTTTAGAGTCAACATCGGTAAGTATTAACTAAATCAGTTTTTGTTTATATCTTATTGATTTTTTCGTATATAACCATATATGCCGAGTGTTATATTATATGTAGTTTGGAAAACGGGTTGTTGTGTCACCATCAAAGGGACTTCCAAAATTGGTATTATTGGGGATGAAACACATGTAATCTGAAAGCTCAGGAATATGGAGAATTTTCTGGCGATGATGGAACTCAGTCGAAGTACAACTGTAAGACGTGTAGCGATGTTAATCTGGTTTTCCAAAGGAACATTCTATTAGATATGCGTAGTTAGTTTTATAACATTACTAGAGCTTGGTCCACGTATCCGTGCGATTATTTGTTTTTTATTTTATTATAAATAAATATTTATTTGTATAAGTGATAATATATATTTTAAAATTTACCCGCTTAAATAATATTTTAATATGACAAAACACAATAATTTTATATTTTATATTGATTAATTTTATTTTATCATGTAAACCATTAATTGGATTATCAATATTTTTAGAATATGACATGTATATCCACGCAAATGTATTTTTTATTTTTTAGGGATCAAAATTTTATGATAATGTAAAATAAAATTGTTGTATATACTAATTTTTAGTAGATCAAAATTTTATGATAATGTATAATAAAGTTGTTGTATATACCATTTATTATGTATATATGGAATTAATAAAAATAATTACCATATAATGTATATATTTTATTACGAAATGTATTTATTTCCAAACACGCATATATCTAATAAAATAGGAAAATAAAGAATAATAAAATCTAGTTTTATTAGTTATTGTTGCCATAAATTTTTATTTAGAAATTCATTAATTAAAGAGGAAAAGAAAAAAAATTCCTAAAAGGTATGTTAAATTAATATCTTTAGTGGCATGCCATTGTAAATAAGTAAAACTAAGGGATATTTTATTTTTGTATTTTTGTTTTAATAGATTAGAAAAATTATATAGCTTAGTTCTGAGTTGCTTAAATTTATTGTTGGAAAGATAATTATTTTTTAAGGTTTCTATAAAAGGGGACGATAATAAGTTTGGAAAATCACGTTATGTTGTGGATTGTTATTTGGATGACCAAGACATTACTGATAATTGGCTTGAAAATTCCTTTCAGATATTAAGATCTTTATACTTTCTTTACACATCAAATAATTCTTATAATTGACTCTTTATACTTACAAGTGCAGCTTTTAATGCTTACAAGTGCTGAAGATTTTTCTGAATCATCTCTGGCCGATACACATACACCAAAATCAAAGAATGATAACCAAGGAATTGATGTTAAAGATCAACGATTAGTTGCAAAACAGATTAAAATGGAAAATAATAAATGATTTACTGGTTTTTCTGTTGTTGTCGATTTTAATGATTTAGCTACTTCTATTTGGTTGTGATTGTTTCAAAGTTTGGTATTTCCTACTTTAAAATTCAATAATGATGATGTTTTGGTAAATTTATATCTTATTATGTTTGAATTTTGTTTTTTTTTGTAATACATGTTAATTAAAACTATTTATATAGTTTAAGAATTCACAACAATATCTAAATTTTCTTGCGATTCAACTACTCTCACCATTTGATCAAGTTTCCAAAGATAAATGTCAAGTTCGGAGAATAGATGTGAAGTTTCTAAAGATAAACACTAAGATCAAAGAAAAATGGAATATTTTCGCGAAGCGATAAACTCGACTGAGGGCAGAAAAGGAAAGAGCAAACCTTCACTAGGAGGAGTATATAAAGACGTCGAGGTTGAAGATGCAGAATGAGACTTTTTACACATTCAGAGCAAACTTAGCATTAAGAGCAATAGGCAACTTTCCATTTTTGGTTTCGAGCTGCGACTCAACTAGGTTTTCGTAGTCTTAGGTTGTTAGAAGTAGGGAACTCGCCGGCAGCTCTCGCAGCCAAGGCTATGACCTTGTTGTAACGCTCATACGCAGATTCAGAATAAGACATCCTTTGCTTTCTTTTTTCGATTCTCATATTTTATTCTGTCTGTTTATTTTGTGTTCTGATTGCTTGGCGTGTGGTTTAGCAGATATCCGGGATCTCTGGGAAATTTAGGATTTTCTATCTTTCCTAATTCAATGAAAATCGACAGTGCGAATTTCGGTTCCCAGAAATACCAGGTTTTAATACATACAAAGAAATCATTCAGATAAACACTAGTAAAAATGTTATAATAGAAGATAATACTGAAAGTAATACCGTATTTTATATGATGCTCACTACCACAATAAGAAATTACTTCACTGATAATATATATATATATATAATGTATTTGCAGCTTATCAAAATAAATACGCAGTAGATAGTGAATATGATCTTGACCATGATAATTATATCAATGCTGATGATTATAAAATTGGTCAGTCATCTCGGCATGTTGTGAATAATGTCAATTTACGTAATATTTTTTGTACCAATCGGAACATCTAATTTTCGTGAACATAAGTCATAAAATGGGAAAAATATATGTTCAGTACATATGTAAACAGAAACTTAGTATATTATTCTAGGGTTGACGAGCTATTTCTCCATAAGAAGTATCGCATAGCACTATATGTCTCACAAACTATAATCCCGTGCTATTTCCCCTGAAATAAAAGTTCGAATCCTATTTGCCCACATATGTTGGTTTATACAAAACCAAATAAGAATCTTCAATACCGGAGAGTAACCCGAAATCACGACCATAACTAAACCAAACAAAAATCCGACCACAATTTTACCCGACCAAAAGTAACACCAGAGAAAAAAAATTTGATTCGACGCTTACATATTCATAAACCCAGAACACAAAAATCTCCAATTTTCTGAAAATAAAAATAAGAACACTAAATCCTCTTTCTGGGTGTTTGAAGAATCATAACGTCAGTGTGCGATTCCTATCAAGAATCTACTCGGATTTGGGATTGAACTAAGAACAATCTACTCTTCTTTCTGTTAAAACTCTAGTCTAAGCTTCTCAAACTCTCTCCTACGAAGAAGAAGGAGATACAATATGTAAATACTAATGGAGAACTCTCTTTGATTGGCTGAGAGACTAATGATCACACGTGCCTCTCACATGTCTTGTATATCACCTCGAGTCTAACCCTCTAAACCATTTAGAGTCTTCATCACACAGTAGTTGAGAATAAGATGACATAAACCTTCAAATCTCCACCTTGTCACTGATCGTCTCATGCTCTTATCTAGTCTTGAATTTCCCCTCCAGTACATGAGAAAACCTGCTCATCTTCTGACATCCTTGCAGTTCCCTGCATCTACTTGCAGTCTTGAGATTCCACCTTCTCAGCTTCATATCTCCATGGATAAAACTCATCCAACTTCTTATCTTCTGAGAAAACTTGCCCATTTGAGCTTCCCTGCTTAACTTCCAATGCTTCTTTGTAACTTGAAAACGTCCTTGCCGCTTCTTTTAAACCACAGCTCTAACACAAATTTTGCCTTCAAATACTTAAACAACCACCAACAAACCAGACTTGAACGAACTCAATAAACTCTAGTCGTGATATGTATCACACCACCATTCCCGACTTGTAACGTATGAGTCAAATCTTTTGTAACGTATGATGCGGAAGAAGTACGGCTTCATCTCTCTGACTGTAATCCTCATCATTCAAACAATTGAATGTTATTACACGTAAGCTCGTTATCTTGTTCTCGTACTGTAGCAAAAGTTTTTATGATGTTTGTAATATTTTTTTAAAAAATTAATTAAACTGCAAATATTTTAGTTCTGATTAATAATTTAAACTTGAAAATAGACAAAGAAAACATAAACATAAAAACCGACAAAAGATTCAAAGATTCATAACTTAGCACATAAAAAAAGTAAATACCATAACCAGAGAACACAAAAGCCGACAAAAGATAACATAAACAAGTCGAAATAACATAAATCCACAAAAGTTGAGACAAACGTTCCTAGATATAACACCATAGATAATATAAAACAAAGACCAACCATCAACCACCTTCAGAACCAGCTTGAGAAGCACCTTGAGAAGCACTTTGGAGAAACACCTTGAGAAGCACCTTGCGAAGCAGCTTGAGAAGCACCTAGAGTCGGAACCTGCTTTTTCATATGAAACCTTGAGTTATGATCAGCTTCACCACAGATTCCACAATGATAATCCGCTTCTTATGCTTTGGTTGCTTCTTGGTTGGAGACTCGTTAACACCCTTCTTCCTTTTTTTATCAGCCTTAGTTGTTTTTTTTCCCTGGTTGGTCTGGATCAGGCGGAATATGAACATCAGGAGCTCCTGTTGCAGGCCAAAATGGAGCACCTCTCACAGGGACAAGTCCTTCTTCATAGTTCTTTCTCCACATAGCTATCCGGAACCACTGACATACAAACTCTTCAGGCGCAAGCTTCTTCTTCAACATCACAGCATATGCATGCTCACACAGGATGCCGCAGATCTCAAACTTCATACAAGTACAAGTTCTTCTCTCCAAGCTTACACGGTATGTACAGCTACCCAACTTTACCTCATACATGCCATTAGTGCTTCTTGTCACTGTACACTTATCATCTTTCTTTTTCTCGGGTTCAGGAAATTCTGTCACATAAGGTGTACAAATACCTGAAAAAAATATAATCAAAACACAAGTAGTAGCTTAAAAACCAGACCAAAACCCCAAAAAAAAATCAGAAGCTTAAAAAGTAGGCCAAAACCAAAAAAAAAAGAAAACATAAGCTTAAAATCAGAAGCTTACCTTTGTGACCACGAGATGTTGCAGATCTCTTTGCAATCCGCACCATAGCTAGTCTTCTTATCGTCTCTAGCATAGATACAAATGGTTTCTCCCTTGCCTTCGTTATAGTACTGTTAAAAGACTCAGTTGAGTTGTTATCCACATCTTCACAGTAAGGCTCCATCTTGTAGAAAGCTCTACACCACGACTTTGGATTTGTCTTCACAACATCCTCATAGACTCCGATATCATAACACCGAATCCTATCCAACCTTTGTTGATATTCATCTTCATTGTAACTCCACGCTAAACTCCATATAAATGGCTTCATGTCCTTTTTACTCCCATGGTTTTTCTTCAAATTCCCATATATGTGCCTAACACACATCCTATGCTCTATCTTGGGATGCTCTTGTTGGACAGCACTAATCAATCCCTACAAAAAACATTAATCAATCGTCAGACATACATATCATAACCATGTTTAAAGCGACCATGTTTTACCTTTTGACGATCGGATACAAGAATGAAACCATCACCATCCTCCAGTTCCAAGTTCTTCTTCACCATCCTTACAAACCATAGCCAATTATCTGTATTTTCAACTTGAACAACACCCCAAGCCACTGGATAAATTGCATTGTCGGCATCTCTTCCTAATGCAACCAATTGCTGTCCTTTGATCTTGTGCTTAACAAAGTACCCATCAACTCCAATCAGCGGTCTACAAGACTCTTTCCATGTTCTTCTTACATTTTCAAAACAAATGTACATCCTATTAAATTCTTCTTCTCCTTTCTTATTCTTCAGAGTATCAATCTCCACAGTTGATTCTTTGTTTGATTCAATCAACTCGGCTGCGTAATCTCGAAGACGAGAAAACTGATGATCATACTCACATTCAGTCCATCTCACTGCCTTATTCCTAGCTGCTTGACATTGAGGCCTCGAGACAGTGATTCCCCATTTCTCCTGAATTATTTCTTCAATTTTCATGGGGATAAAATAATCAGGCTCTTCTCTGATTTTATTAACAAACAACCTAGCGATTTGTGGGACCTTAAGCATAGAACACTCTCCATTAGGCACACATGAATGCTTATCAACAAACACCCTCACTTTCCACACATTATCACTAGGAAGAACAGACGCATAGATTTTCCATTCGCAGCCTTCACTCTCATTGCCACCAGCACACTTAAAACCAATTTTATCCTTGTCATACCTGTATTGCTTGATATTTTCGCCTGTCCTGAGTGCATAGTCGAGAAAACACTCCTTAAAAGCCACTCCATTGAAGAAAGTCTGCTTCTTGTACAACATTCCATCACCTCGTTTGATAGGGCGCATAATCTCAGCACTTGGCTTCTTTTTCAAGCCTTTCTCTTCCTCGTGATCACTGTCTGGACATTGATCATGGCATATTGAAGGCTCGTCAGCGAAGTCTCTAATCAAATCTTCGATTTCGTTTTCATCTCTATCTGCAGCTTCTTCATCGAAATCGTCATCCTCATGGGGAGTAAGGAGTAACGCCATTGACAAGCTTCGATCTTATCTCAGCTACTTCAATCTCTCATTTTTCCACCAACTTCGATTTCGTTTTTGATTCTCTTTTTCTTTTTGTCGTCGTCTTTGTTTTTCTGTAAGTGATACTTATGATTTTGGGGATTTCTAACCCTAATTTTGATTTGGTGTTACTTTTCGGGTCTGGGTAATGGGTTAATGGATTTTCTGGTTTTGGTTTACTATTGTTTGGTTTAAGTGATAAAACAGACCCTATTCGAGTCATTAATTGGTTCAAAGCTGGATTACCTTTCTCTCTGGTTAAGTTTAAGAAGCATTTAACAGCACAAATTAATTTTATGGAATTTTAGCTCTTGAACTTTTATTTCGGGGGGATATAGCACGGTTTCATAGTTTTGTGGAGAAATAGGATTTAAACTTTTATTTCGGGGGGAAATAGCACGGGGTTATAGTTTGGGAGACATATAGTGCTATGCGATACTTCTCGTGGGAAAATAGCTCGTCAACGCATTATTCTATTATATGCTGTCAAATGATCTTCTCTTATATTAATGTTTTCTTATAAATGTTATAGGTTATCCAGATGATGGTTATCCTACATATGATTGTGCTTTTTGTAAATATCATATGTGGTACGTAAAAAAATAGGAAACCAAAAAAGTAATCTAAACCGACCTTTACTATGTGTTGTAACAGGGGAAAGATAGTTATCTCAGCTTCTCGAAATTCTCCTCTAGAGTTGGTACATTATTTATGCAAAATGGATGCTTTGACTAAACACTTCCTTTAGTTTATTCGAGCATATAACATGATGTTTTCATTCACATCACTGTGAGGAAGAATTGACCATACGATTAACAATGGTCGATGTCCATATGTTTTTGAAATAAATGGTGAAAATTATCACCTAATGGGTGACATGTTACAGAAAATGGTGAAATCCAAGTTTCTGCAACTCTACAGATATGATAATATTAACGAAATTTCAAACAGTATCAATGCTTAAGGATAATCTGTTCAGTGTGGAATTCATGATTAGAAATATATTTTAATCGTAATATATGTTACAATATTAAACTTACCATTATTACTTTTCAGGGTACTGGAGCCGACGTATCAAGTCTGAAAGACGATATTGTTTGAATTTTGAAGAAAATTTTGGACGATCAGAATCCCATGTTAAGGCTTTCAGACAATCTAGCGACAGATTTGATGTCGAGTGAGGTGAAAATTTTAAGCTAAGGTTGATTGATTGAAGAGCTCCATAAGGAAGAACACACAATCTGCCTACAACTGATCAGGTTGCAGCACTTACTCCTGGAGACTTTATCATGAATATAGAGAAACGAGATATTATTCTCGAGACAAACACATGTAGATATCACAGAATTAGCGAAAAACTAACATATTTTCCTCTTCAATGTCCTATATTGTTCCCTTATGGTGGAGATAGTTTTCCTCTTGACATACCGATTGGTCTTCAAAACACAACCGGTAGAAAACGTAGTCTATCACAATGCAAGAGTTTTCTTTACGTATAAAATTCTGGAGAGGTATTGTGAATCGCGAACTATAATCAGATCAAGAAGGTTATTTTAAAAGTTTCTTATCGTTGGATACACAATGCTTGAATCAAATCGTTTACGTTACGTTTGGTTTAATCAGAAAAAGCTTCCTTGCAATAACTATGAAAATATTAAAAAGCCTTTGCGGCTGATGTCGAAACTCTAAATGATCAAGGTACGAGAATTTATATTCCATCAAGTTTTACCGGATGACCACATTATATGCATACTCACTACCTTGATGCAATGGACATATGTAGGTATACTGGATTTCTAACATATTTATTACATTTAAATTCAACCGAAAGTGGCCTGAGATTACCACATATCTTCATCATTTAAGGTTGATTATCGAAGATAGACCAGACATTATTTTTACAATTTTCAAGATTAAATTTGATGATCTCATGGCTTAGTTGACCATGAAAAGAGGCGGAATTCTTAGAAAGGTATTAACTATAGTCAACCCTAATAAGACATATTGTTAATTATATTATATTAACAACATATAATTTGTTTATTTTATATATGCAACAATGTATACCATTGAATTCCAGAAAAATGTTTACCACATGCAAATATTTTGTTTTTCCTTGAAAAAACCAACAAGCTTGCTAAGGGCGATGATGATATTGATTGTTTTACATCTGCGGAAATTCCTGACAAAACAAAGGAACCAGAGTTGTATAAGGTAGTAAGGGATAGTATCCTGCATGGACCATGTAGATGATATCACTCAAATTATCCTAAATAGTGAATTTACTCTCTCAAATAAGAGGTTCAATTGCAGTACTTAGGTATTAAATCCACAAGGAGCTAAGGAACCTAATAAAGCTAATGGGATTTGTTAAGTTGGATAGTTTAATGATTAAATTGTAAATTTTCAGTTTTGTTGAGAAAGTAATTGCTCGATTGATTGGTTGAGGTTTTGGTGCTTAAAAGGAAATAGCTAGACTTAGGGTTTTTATTGAAAATTTGAAATTATAATCTTACAGATGCCTAATGAGTTGCATGCATGATAATGTAGAGCTCAACTACGAAACAACAAGTTCTGGACTTGTCTATTAACTAGATCTAATGACCCAAACAAATGTGTTCAATCAATAGCAAGTGTCGATCGATTATCCTATAGGGATATCGATCGATATACCTTTCATTCCGTCGATCGATGGATAATCGATCGACGCACCTCTAGTTAAGCTTTATGCGCGGGTTGAATGATGCTCACTAGATCAGCTATCGCCTTACTCTAGCAAGAAACTTAGCTCAATTAGAATGGTTTCAGGATGAGAATGAAGCTATCCCTTTTATCTAACAATCCTAGGGCAAGTTCTAGGTAGCTAATCTAGCATCATGTATTAATGACAATCCTAATGATTATTATCACAACTCAGCAATCTATAGTTGGAGCTAATCCCTCATAACCTATTTAAACCTAAAATCTAACAATGAAACTACTCAAATATGACCAAGCAATTCATAACATCAATTATGTAAGAAAACATCATTAGAATAGTAAATATACATCAATGGAGTTCCAATCACAAATATAACTTTGGATCTTTTCTCAAATCTATCAAAATCCTAAAAACCTTTTGCTGATAATAGTAAAACAAGAAACACAAGAAAGCACCATTTGCCTCTAACATGGTGGCAAAGCTTATATAACTAGGTTAAAACTCGTTAGGGGTAATCTTGTAAATTGGTGAAGACTTGGGCTTCAATTCGGCTGCGACCAAACGGGCTTTCTGTGTGTTTCGCTGTCGATCGATATTCTGATGTGAACATCGATTGATATTAGTTCGTCAATATTGACCGATGCTCGAGTTCGATGGTCATCTCGGGTGCTTGCTCCAAGTATCTCCAAAATGCTCCAAAATCATAACTTATCTCTAAATCACTCCTGATCTTATAAATACAATAAATAGACTCTATAATATAATAATTACTAGTAAAAACACCTATAAACCATGGGTGAAAGTGAGTCAAATCCATGGTCTATCAACTCCCCTAGACTTATCCTTTTGCTTGTCCTCAAGCAAAACAAACAGACAGTCTCTCTGAAAGAAGTTTGTAAACAGCAGAGACTCACACAATTTTAAACTTAGAGTCCTCACCTCTACAATATTGCAATCAATATCTAAGAAGTCCTAATCACAAAAGAACATTATACCATATTCTAGCTTAGCAACCAAATTCACCTAGATAATAACTTAGAAAATATTGTCTGACATTCCCCTCTACCAACCTCATTTCTTAGCATACATAAAAGTGCATGCTTTACATTGAGGGTATCAATCACATGATGCAAGGATTTTCAAACAAGTATATGGACCTGCAGCTAAACATTAGTTCATATCCTCTCTCTCTACTAATTTTCTCTCTTAGTCAAAGTCTGCTTATATTTGCAAGATCATTGACCAAGATTAGACATGCTTCCATGAATCAAGCCTTAATGGTGGTTGCCACCAAGTCCTGTTCACGTTTTTTTGACCTATATCCTAAAAATTATTTGTGAATCAAGCCTTAATTGTTGTAGCCACCAAGTCCTATTCTAATCCTTTACCTATAGAATTCTTATGAAGCAAGCTTTAATTGTTGTAGCTACCAAGTCCTATTCGAATCTCTTCCTACTAAATCTCTAATAGATATGTATATATATATATATATATATTTAAAATATTTCGAAAATAGAGAGAAAGAGGGTGATAAATCTATCTACACAATGTTTTACCTTCCCGACTTGTTTGAAGAATCCGATCCCATGTATACCAAGTCCCAAGATAAGCAGTTGTGTCAAGTTTTAGTGTTGGAGGTCAGCTTTGGTTCCATGAAACAATCTCAGCAAGTGTAACATAGTTGACACGTTGATCCACTTTAGTACCTTAAGTCTAGAATGATGCTAAAGAGTGGTTAGATAACAAGCAAAAATCTAATATGTTCATTATCCCCTTCTTGACTCAATAAAAACTTTATGTTTGAAAATATTTTTAAAATTCATGAATAAACTAATATCAGTAAACCTCCCCCCAGACTTAAACTACACTGTCTCCAGTGTAAACTTAGTCAGAGTTATGGTGTTAATTAAATCATAAGTACTTAATGTAACAAGTTAGAACAATATACCATATCAGAATGATTGTCGACCGATGTAAGGATGTTTATATCGGTCGCGACAGGTTGAGCTCTGTCGATCGATGTCGACAGTGTCTCGTCGGTCGATACTCACGGCAATCATCTACTCGTATCTCTCTCTTATATATATATATATATATATATATATAATGACCTGCAATAATTAAAAACCAACATAAATAGTAGATTAATAAAAACCAAATAAATATTACCTAATAGTAGATTGCCTTCCACTCAGTGCTTTGTTATAGTCAGTTAGCTTGACTTTGGAAGTGATTTGGGCTAGTGATGTTGAAAGATGGCACTTGTTGCGAAACAAGTCTCCATCTCTTCTTTGCGCTTGTTGAACCATGTACCAGTGAAGTCTCGCATTGCTTCATCTCCTCTGCGCCATTTGTCCTTCATTATTGTAGTTGCATATTCTATATTCTGCATTCTATCTCCAAGACTCTCAAGAGTGAACTGATATCTCATAAGTCTGGCGTATGTGTCAGCTGAGATCTCCTCTCCACGGTTGTGTGTATCAGACATATCTGATGTCACCTTTTGTACTAGCCTCGCTCGGTTTGAAGCTTCGTCGACCGATGTCTGTCCTTGAATGTCGGTCGATTTATTGTTGCGTTTGTCGATCGATGCTGATGCTTCTAGTCGACGGGCAATGTAACTCCGAATCTCCACTAATTCCCCTTAAATATCTTCTATATTGGAAGTCAAAGCACTAATGCTAAGATTCATTTGGAAATAGATGTCATCACATCTCCTATCAAGCCTCTCTTCTGTAGTTTCCAGAGCTCTGTAGATCCCTTCTACCAACAGATCTATCTCCCCCGCGTGTGAAAATCTGGTTTAGACGTCATCGTATGTGAGTGTGGTGGATTGTTGTCGACCGATGCTTGTAATCGGTTATCGATCGATGCTTGGAAGTGGCTGTCGATCGATGCTTGTCGACGTCTGTCGATCGATGTAGGGCGAGAAACGTCCATCGCATGTTGAATTCTGGCTATGTCTTGCCTCATCTCTTCCATGCATGTAGTTAGGCAACTGATACTATCATTCAATGGATAGTTGACTCCATCAAGCTTCATCTTGAAGTCTTCTTTGTTCTTCTCTTGTTTTCCGCAGATTCCATAGAACATCTCATTGATCTCGTCCTTGGTGTAGATCCCTGGTACTAGCTTGGTTTGAGTGAATGAGCTAGCATGTTCTGGAAGACAGATGTAGTTGGGGTCATATCTCGAAGCTCTTTCCAAAAGTATTATGATATCTTTGTTGTGAACGCGAATGGTGTGTCCATCTACGTCTCTGGCGTATCCCTGCTCATCTCTGTAGATTACATACACATCCTTCTCTTCCCAGTAGAATTTCCTAGAAACGAAAAGATCAAAGGCTCTTCTGCCAAATTCAGGACGTCTGTCGACCGATGTTGGAATGTCAACGTCGATCAATGGTCGAGTAGGGTGTCGAGACCTCTGTTCGAAGCGTTTATCTATGCCACCAGCTGTGTCATAGAACTTCTTTGTAACCTTCTGCTAGTGTTCTGGAATGGTGTGTTGTTGCATGAAGAGGTTGTATGCCCCATTAGCTGTCTGAAGGATGTCTGCAATATCCTCTCGAGATACGTGCAGTGTACGTATCTATTGCTTTTGCATAGCCATCTGGGTTTCTGAAAATACCAATTTCGTCTGGAGTTAGATACTGGTTATCAGATATTTTTTTTCTTACAATGGTTTTTGGTTTTGGACGGCTGTCGATCGATGTTGTATGGTTGATGTCGATCGATGTCGAAGGATTGATGTCGATCGATGGAGGTATCGTTATGTCGATCGGATGGCTGAAATGTGTTCTTTTCCAAGAAGCTTCTGCTCGTTTCTAATCTGTTTCATTGCGTCTTTGCATGTTGAGAAGTTTCTCATATGTGAAATCCTCATCAAGTTCATCAACTCCTTGATCATGGTATGATGTCTCTACTGCCTAACTTCCAATTGAGTAATCTCCGTCTCGGGTAGCGTGACGGTTGTGTCAATCGATGGGTAGTAGGCGATGTCGGTCGATGCTCAAAGGTGGTTTGGTTGAGGAAGTTGAGTGTCGATCGATGTTGAACCATTCCTGTCGATCGATGGCGACTTCTTTTTCCAAGAGGAATGATGGAGAAGTCTATCTTCCTCGTCAAGAGTCGCTCTTTGCTCTATAGCTCGCTCTTCCTCATAATCTTCATCATACTCCTCCGTATGCATGTTGTGTGCTGCCATAGTGGGATTATAGTAATCGTTTTCCCATTCTCCTTGTACTGTCGACCGATTCTTATCTTGCTGTGTTGGTCGATTTTTTCTGGGCACTGTCTGTAATAACCCTCACGAGCCAGTTAATTTTTGGTCGAGAAAAACTCCGCTCGACCAGTTTGGAGTTGGTCGATCAGATTTAAAAATAAAGTCGACCAGGTGAATTAATACCTCGACGGGACTGTCTTGTGGTCGAAAGGCCTCTTATTGATAGTTCTGGTAGAGTGTTAATAATGTTGGTCGAATTTTGTTTAAGCTAGGCAAGCTTAGTTGAAAGCAAGACGAGATTCGAAGGATGAGAAATTTTAGTCGAAAACTGTCCGAAATTGTCGTTAAGTTTCTTAACTAAATTCCGACCAGTCTAATACCTTCACCAGCTATTCTGCTTGCTTTCTCAGTAGATCAATCACATGAGCTGCACCTACCTGCTTGCTTGCTTCACTAAAGTCACATGAAAGTCACAAGCTGGTTGCTTGTTTAATAAAAACAAAATAATCTTTCTTCAAAGGAGGGAAAGGACAGCAACTTGCTTTGGTTTAAGTAAACCCTCAGCTGAAGCAACCCCTCATGCTACAAAATACCTTCTTCTCTCTTCTGGACGTCCTGTTGCACAAGAAAAACCAGAGAAAATTTCAAAGAGAAAGAAAAGAGAAAAATCTGTGAGAAAAACTCATGCAAAAATTCAAAAAAAATCAGAGAAGAGAAGTGAGCATGGACGACCCTTTCTCACCCTTCTGTGAATTTAATCAGTGAGTTTTGGAGTGTTTAAGAGCTGAAGATTTGGCGTCCTGAAGTAGAGAATCACCCATGTTCTTCAGCCTTTGATTTTGATCAGTAAGATGGTTGTGGACCAGTTTCTTTGAGAAGTTTTGTTGGTTTGCCTACACTAGAGATAAATTCTG
Organism: Brassica rapa; assembly: GCF_000309985.2. Lineage (NCBI taxonomy): Eukaryota > Viridiplantae > Streptophyta > Magnoliopsida > Brassicales > Brassicaceae > Brassica > Brassica rapa. The sequence continues at coordinate 33,703,322 of NC_024797.2, forward strand.
AATAAATCCAACCATGGATTCTTGTGGTGTTGATCAGGTTAATTCGTGGTTAGCTTGAAGAGAGACAACCAGTCAAGTTTAATTAGTTGAGTAAAACCAGTAAGCTTCAGCTTCTTGATCCAGCCATGTTTTGATGAGAACCAATTGCTGTATGTTGGTTAACCTCATCTTACTCAGCCTGTTGTTACGAGTCCTCAACCCGTTGTACCAGTTAACCCACCGTTACCCTTACCTCTTGCTAAGCGTCAAGCCACTGCTGGTAGGGATTATGCTTTAGAGTTACCAGGACCATCCGGACCACCTCAGGGTCCGATTTCATGTTTGTTTTCCTAACCAATTGAGTGTTGCATAATTTTTAAATGATTGGTAAATTGGTGATATAAAAAATATAGTATAAAAGTTGTTGAGTAAGTAATTGATGGAAAGTCAATTATTGTCAGCGACTTTGCTTGTGGGTGGAATATCCGCCCACATCCTTTTCGATTCGGGAGGAACACATAGTTTTGTAACTCCCGAAGTAGCATCATGATTCGATGGAGAATTCACTAAGGTGAATTTATCCATTCCCATTCTAACTCCTGGAGATCAAGTTCTTGAAACTGAACGTTGTATTCTAAGAGTTCCAATCATTATCCAAGATATGGTTTTTCCAGCTCATTTGTTAGTTCTTCCATTAGAGAGGTACGAGGTAATCTTAGGGATGGATTGGCTGTCAAGTTACCGAGCTCACCTTGATTGTGGTCGAAGGAAGATTGTTTTCGAGAGATATACCCAACCCCCTTTAGCTTACCATGGCATAGTACCAAGTGCTGGAGCGTCATTAGTGTCAGCACTGAGAATTGAAAACCTTTTGGAGAAGGGTGAAGAAGTATACTTAGTGAACTTAGTTGCTGGACCAGTAGAAGACGAGAAAGAGCAAAACATGGAAGAAATACCAGTAGTCAGAGAATATGAGGACGTGTTTAAAGCATTAGAGGGATTGCCGCCGTCTAGTATAACCTTAGGACCCGGATCCGCTATAATGGCAAAGGCACCATACCGAATTGTCGCTAGAGTTGGAGAAGTAGCCTATAGACTAGAACTTCCACCCGATATGCCTATGCATCCAGTAATTCATGTATCGATGCTGCGTAAGCATATACCAGATCCGAATATGGTCGAGCCGCAGCGACCAGAGAACTTGCAACCTAACCTCACCTATCCTGAAGGTCCTTTGCGAATAGGCGAACATCGTTTCAATAAATAGAAGAATAGGGAAATTTTGCAAGTTCAAGTATTTTAGGAAAAGCGACAGAGAGTTGTCATAACATGGGAGGATGAAGATAAGTTCCGAGTTGATTACCCAGAACTCTTCTCAGATACCCAGTCGTCCAGTAAAGGGTGTACACTTGAATTTTGAGAATTCGGGGACGAATTCTTTTAAGGGGGGAAGAGTGTAATAACCCTCACGAGCCTATAAATTTTTAGTCGAGAAAAATCCCGCTCGACCATATTTTGTTGGTTCGACCATGATTAATAAAAATAAAAATCGACCCGGTAGATTAATTTCTCCACGGGACTGTCTTGTGGTCGAAAGACCTTCACTTGATAGTTTGGCCGAGTCTTAAATATTTTGGTCGAATTTTTATTAAGCGGGACGAGACTTTCGGAGAACAAGACAAGAGACAAAGACAAGGAATATTTGGTTGAAAATTATTTAAAATTATCAACCAACTGCCTAATTAATTTTGGACCAGACTCATGTCTTCCACCAGCCTGCTTGTTCAGTATTCAGTCACTTGACCTGCACCTGCCTGCTTACTTAGCTTCTTCAGTAAATGGCACATGACAATCACAAGCTGCATGTGTGCTTGCTTCCTCCTTTAATTATTTATGATTGGCTGGAAACTGCTTCATGGGAGGGAAAGGACAGTATGGTGTTGATGATGAAACAGGTTGCCAGCTGTCTGCTCTCAGCCAAGCTCGGTTATGAGCTAAACCCTCATATGAAGTAACCTCAGGTTGTATTAAACTCTTCTCCAGCTGCGTCCCACGTTTTTAAACCTACAGAAAAACCTAGAAAATTTCAGAGAGAAAGAGAGAAAGAAAAACAGAAAAGTCAGTGAGAAAAATCAGGAAAATAAATCAAGAAAAAAATTGGTGGTGATCAAATCTTCAACCCTAGCTCAGTTTGGTTCTTGAGAAAGATCAGACGGTGAGATTTTTAAATAAAACTCTAGACCTAGTTGAGTTCAAATCATGATCAGACCTTGATCTTTCTCTTTGATCAGTCCAGCCACAAGCTTACCTTGGAGAAGAGGATCAGCTGAGGCCATCTAGTCCTTTGGTTTGTCTTGGTAAGCTTTGGTCCCCTAGCCTCTGTCAGTATCTGATCAGAACAGTTCATGGCTACCTTAGATCTTGGTCGGATCAGTTGTATAAGTTCTGATACAGTTCTGCTCTTGTTTAGTTTCGGTTTGAGTTCATTTCTTAAAACAGTTTGCTAAGCTGTTATGGATTGATTGGCCTTAAACCAAACTGAACTCAGTCTGATCTTGTCCTGAACTGTTGTTAACTGAATATAACTGAACTGATCTGATCTGGTATGAGAGGAACCGAGCTTGAACTGAATTGATTTAAGTAGTTTAGTCTGAACCGAACTGTCAGATTGTTGATGTTCTGAACCAAACCTTGGTCTGTTTTGATCAGTTAAGGTGTGGAGCTTTGCTAGTCCCATCCTGTCCTTTCAGCCTTGTTCAAGAGGAACTCAAGTCTTGTCCAAGCCAGTTTCAAGACTGTTCTTTAGGTAAGTCTAGACAAAAGATGAGATAGATTGTTGGGGTCAAAATCGGTTGCAACGGAATCAATGTCTGAAAGTCCGTAAAAATCAGCATGAACGTTTTTACGAAAACTAATCTTCGTAGAGATATCTTTACGAAGAGCCTTGCGGTAAAATCTTGTTCAAATCACAATCGAACCACTAAATACCGATTGTCCGAAGGCAACAGACATGTATCCAAATCGGCCGCGGGAAAGCTCGAGTATGGAAATCGGACCGCGGACAAGCCAAGCTCGATCGATACGCGGCGACCAAGCATGCACACAGCTCAGTCGCTACGTAGCGACCGAGCGTCCGTCCGGCTCGGTCTCTATGCAGCGACCGATCTTGGTCGCTACGTAGCGACCGAGCGTCCGTCCTGCTCGGTCGCTACGCAGCGACCGAGCTCGAGCCAAGCTCGGTCGCTACGCAGCGACCGAGCGTCCGTCCCGCTCGGTCGCTACGCAGCGACGGAGCTCGAGCCAAGCTCGGTCACTACGTAGCGACCGAGCGTCCGTCCCGCTCGGTCGCTACATAGCGACCGAGCTCGAGCCAAGCTCGGTCGCTATGTAGCGACCGAGCGTCCGTTCCGCCCGGTCGCTACGTAGCGACCGAGCTCTTCCGAAACGTCGATACGACACCAGTCCATGCATTCTCGTCTATCATTCGATGCTATCTCCCGAAGACCATAGCAAACTCAGTTCATGTTTTCCGCCATTCTAAATAATCGATCAAACTTTGCGGATAAAACTGCGGAAAGTTCGTTCTTTATCGAAAGAAGTCGCAGTAAACGCTTTGAGTCGGAAGACGGCCCAAAGGGACCTAAAACACGATTTGAGGCCCATCCTACGACTCCTTAACCAAAAGCCCGTAAACCGTAGCGCGGTTTACACTTGGCGCGCAAGGAAGGATAAATGTCAAGTTTCCGGGGATAAATACCAAATTTTGAGAATAATTACGAAGATCGGAAAAAATGGAATATCTCCATTTTATGCTATGACGGCTTAAGGGCAGAAGAGTAAAAGCGTAAACCGACCTTGGAGCTAGTATATAAGGAGTCCTAGGCGAGAGGCATGAGGGAGGACTTTTTAGATTCAGAATTCTCTGCACTTAGAAACTTTAGGCTTTATTCTCGACAAGTTCGGTTTCTATGACTGGCACTCAATTACTAGATGAACTCGCCCAGGCAGTTCAATCTCTTGTCCAGCTCTATCAATTGAACTACGTTCGGCTTGATCCTCGAAAGGGGTACGTAGGCAGCCTTTAACAAGGTTCAGTCCGAAATCAATCAAAAACCTTTTCTGTATCTTTTTCGTCTTTTGTTATCGAGCTGCGACTCAACTAGGTTTGAGCTTTTAGGCCGCTAGAACTAGATAACTCGCTGACAGCCTTTGCGGCCAAAGCTTTTATGATCTCTTGTCATGATCGCAACGATCTTACGCAGACTCGAAATAAGATCTACTGTTTTCTCTAAACTCGTTTGTTATCTTTTCACGATTTCCGCATATATTTGGTCACTTGTCGTTGGCTCTCGCAGAGATCCGGGACCTCTGGGAAATTAGGGTTTTCTTAGTTTCCTAATTTAAACGTAAATCGACAGTGCGAATTTCGGTTCCCACATAGATTATGAATGAGTACATGATTGACTTTAAATTGTAGTATCTCAATTAGATAGTAAAGTCTTTGAATCCTTTAAGAAGTGTATGGTGTTTACTTAGTGTAAACACTTACACTTCAAGATTAATCAAAAGGTTAAAGTGAGGTTAATCATAATCATAGTACTTGTTCTCAAGTACTAATCTTAATTATAAAATAATCATAGTTTTGATTATGGATTAATCTTGGTTTAATTAAGAATTAATCTTAGTTTAATTGAGAATTAATCTGTGATTAATTAAGGAGTAATCATGATTAATTAAGTACTAATCTCAGATTAATTGAGAATTAATCTGAGATTAATTAAGGAGTAATCATGATTAATTAAGTACTAATCTTGAATTAATTAAAGATTAATATGAGATTAATTAAGGATTAATATAGGATTAATTAAGAGTTAATTATGATTAATATAGGATTAATTATGGATTAATTTTAGAATAATTATGGAAGTAAAATCATGTGAAGTCTTGTTATATTCACTATCCCTAAAGCCCCTGCATTACCGTGACTTGGTCCTGCGAACGGAACAAGGTCATGAAGACACGATGATGGGGTAGCTCCCTGGAGACTGTGTACTGCATGACGATGCAGTGTCGGATTGTTCATACCGGATATTCGACAATGATGGTGATGCTAACTCACTAGTCTCGGTTAGCCTTAGTAGTTTCTCGGATCTAGTATATATATTGTATTATATGAGTATGGTAACGGGCGGGTGTTGCGGAAGTGATGTTTAAAATAAGAATTCACAATGATGATCGATATTAAAGTATAGTACTAGTACTTGCATGATCATGTATATGCATTTGATAACTGTTTCGTTTATTATTGATTGTGTTGTGATTCTAGATTCACTGAGTAAATTAGTTGCTCATGACTCATTCGTGTGTGCAGGTAACCCTTAGGCGGGAGAAACTTTACTTTTTGGACGGAAGGAACGACCAACCAGCGGTAGTATTTTGTTATCCTTGCAACGTACCTTTTGATGTATATTTACTTAAAACGTTGTTGGGCAATAGGCCATAGGATAAAACTATAACACTTTGTAAGATGTTTAAAGTAAATAAATAATGTATAAAAGATGTTTATAAATCACGAGTTCTCATATGATATTAGTCCTTGTCCGGGATGAACTAACTATCGAATATTGCTTTATCGGGTTGAAAAGCCTAGAGTAATATTCGATAGGAGCGTCTGTGTTCTTTGGTTGTTGGTCTAAGGCGATCGGATTTATTTCGAGAACCTCAGGTCGACCATCAGGGAACATCGACCGTGTCATATCCGGTTATCTATGATCGGGGGTGTTACAATGGTGTGCAGTCCTTAGAATCTCCTCTTGAAGTCCTTCTCCTTTCGGAACAGTTACTCGACCATTGAGTAACAAAGTTCCATCACTCGCAACTTGATATCCTCCGAAGTTTCCTTCATTCAACTGCTCTCGTATCTTCTTCACGTTCACATCTCTCATTTGATATTCTCGGATACGAGAAAGTAAACCAGCTTGGCTTACTGCTTGTAGTCCTAGAGGTTCTCTTTCCTCTCCTTCTAAGGCAGCCAAACTAACCATCTTGAATTCTGCTTCTAGGCTCTGGAGTTCTTTTTCAATATCCACATCAACTTTCGTTCTGCTCAATGCATCATCAACAACGTTGGCTTTTCCTGGATGGTATAGGATCTGCATGTCGTAATCAGCTAAGAACTCCATCCATCGTCTTTGCCTTAGGTTCAAATCAGGTTGAGTGAAAAGATACATAAGGCTTTTATGGTCAGTGAACACTTGGATCTTCTCACCATACAAGTACGATCGCCAAATCCGAAGGGCAAATACTACTGCAGCCATCTCTAGGTCATGTGTCGGATAATTCACTTCATGCTTTCTTAGTTGCCTAGATGCATAGGCGATTACCTTATCGTCTTGCATCAGCACACAACCTAAACCAACATGAGATGCATCCGTATACACGGTGTATGGTTGGTTAGGCTTAGGCAATGCTAAGCTAGGTGCAGTCGTCAAAGCTTCTTTTAACTTTTCGAATGCTTCGTCGGTTTCTATACTCCATTCATAAGCAATCCCTTTACCGGTAAGACGAGTCAAAGGCTTTGATACGCTTGCAAATCCTTGGAGAAAATTTCTGTAATAGCCGGCCAATCCAAGAAAACTTCGAATCTCGGTAATAGAAGTCGGATGGGGCCATTCCTTAATAGCAGCTATCTTTTCTGGATCGACGGCAACTCCTTCTTCTGACACTCGATGTCCTAAGAAGCCAACTTCTCTTTTCCAGAAACGACATTTACTAAGCTTAGCAAATAGCTGTTGATCTCGGAGATGCTCCAAAACTAGTCGTAGATGCCTTTCGTGTTCTTCTGCACTTTGGGAATATATGAGGATGTCGTCAATGAATATGATAACAAACTCATCCAGGTAATCCCGAAATACTTCATTCATCAGTCGCATAAATGCAGCCGGGGCATTGGTAAGACCAAAAGACATTACTATGAACTCAAAGTGTCCATAGCGGGTTCTCAAGGCGGTCTTCATGATATCGGTTTCGGAAATTGGAATCTGATGATAACCTGAAGCTAAATCACTCTTCGAAAACCAGTTTGTGCCTTGTAACTGGTCTAATAGCTCATAAATTCTTGGGAGTGGGTACTTGTCTTTTATGGTTACGTTATTGATTCCACGATAATCGATACATAACCACATGCTTCCGTCTTTCTTCTTTACAAATAGCACGGGTGCTCCCCATGGTGATGAACTAGCACGTATGAAAACTTTGTCTAACAAATCAGCTAACTGCTGCTTCAACTCAATGAGTTCTGCTGGTGCCATTCGGTATGGTGCCTTTGCTATTGCAGCTGATCCGGGTTCTAAGGTTATACTAAAGGGGTTACTCCTAGATGGCGGCAATCCCTCTAATGCCTTAAACACGTCCTCATATTCTCTGACTACTGGTATTTCTTCCATGTTCTGCTCTTTCTCGTCTTCTACTGGTCCAGCAACTAAGGTCACTAAGTATACTTCTTCACCCTTCTCCAAAAGGCTTTCAATTCTCAATGCTGACACTAATGACGCTCCAACACTTGGTACTATGCCATGGTAAGCTAAAGGGGATTGGGTATTTCTCTCGAAAACAATCTTCCCTCGACCACAATCAAGGTAAGCTCGGTAACTTGACAGCCAATCCATCCCTAAGATTACCTCGTACCTCTCTAAGGGGAGAACTAACAAATCAGCCGGAAAAATCATATCTTGGATAATGATTGGAACTCTTAGAATACAGCTTTCAGTTTCAAGAACTTGATCTCCGGGAGTTAGAACGGGAATGGGTAAATTCACATTTAGTGAATTCTCCATCAAATCGGGATGCTACTTCGGGAGCTACAAAACTATGTGTTGCTCCTGAATCGAAAAGGATGTGGGCGGAGGATATTCCACTCACAAGAAAAGTCCCTGTCAATAATTGACTTTACCGTCAATCACTTACTCAACCACTTTTATAATTTTTTTATATCACTAATTCACAAATCATTAAAAAACAAATTATGCGACATTCAATCGGATAAGAAAACAAACCTGAAATTGGACCCTGAGGTGGTCCGGATGGTCCTGGTAACTCTAAAGCGTAAGCCCTACCAGCAGTGGCTTGACGCTTAGCATGAGGTAAGGGTAAAGGTGGGTTAACTGGTCTGGCAGGTCGAGCACTCGAAACAACAGGCTGAGCAAGATGAGTGCGGGGACATTATGTCGCGTAATGTCCTCGCTCTCCACACGTGAAACAAGTGATGTGAGATGGTACAGCCGGTTGGAACTGTCCCACGGTCGGACAATCTCTCTTAACATGGCCCAGCTGGCCACAAGTGAAACAAGTTGGGGTTCTAAGTCTAGGACCTCCAGATCGATCTCCCCGAAAAGCTCTACCTCCCTGTCCTCGCTGCACAGCAGAATGCGGCTGAGGCTGGAACGGAACAGATGGACGTCTAGGTTGTGTGGCATTGCTAGAAGAAGCTCTCTCAGCAGCAATGGCCTCCTCAACGTTCACAGCACTCTCAACAAGATCAGCAAGCTGATAAAAATCTACTGACTCAAGTCTGCTCCTGATATATGGGTTAAGTCCTCGAAGGAACTTACGGATAATCATCATCTCGTCCTCTCGACCATAGTGGACATACTTCCTGAGACGGGTGAAATCTGCCTCCTACTTCCTAACAGATAATCCTCCCTGAACTAGCTCCATGAATTTAATCTCCAATCGATCACGGGCTTCCGGTGGGAAGTACTTTCGAACGAACGCTGTACGAAAGCCAGCCCAACTCAGATCGAAGTCTCCAAAGTTCCTCTCTACGCATAACCACCAACTGATGGCGTCCTTCTCTAGATAGTAAACAGCCACGTCCTTTTTAAATTCTTCCGGACAACGGGTTGCAGCAAAGTTCTGCTCGAGATTGTGAAGCCACGCATCAGCTTCAAAGGGATCAGTGCCTCCCTGGTAATGCTTCGTCCCCAAGTTCTTCATAATCATGACTATCTTCAGGAAGTCCGGGTGAAAAGTGGTAGGTACTGGAGCTGGCTGAGGACCTGTGCTTCTCGCTGTGCATTCAATGCTTGATATTGCAAATTCACCATCTCAGCCATCAGTTCCAGAAGTGCTATCATAGCTGGAACGGTTGGCGCTGGTTGAGGTTGTGCTGCCGGAATAGGTGTGGCAGGGGCCGGTGGAATATGAGCGGCATGAGATGCAGGAGTTGCGGGATGATCTCCATGCACTGGACTATCTTGTACCACATCCACCTCGATGTCCATAAACTACGGGTCTGGAGACAAAGAAATGTGCTCCGGTGTCTGATCATATGACCCTTCAGACGGGTCAGTCTCAAAGCTAGAGCCTGAAGGTGTAGCCTCAAATCTAGGAGTCGGAAGTGGTGCCGGAGTAGATGGCGGCGAGGAGTCTGAAGATGATTGAATAGGTATCGGTAGATAATGTCCACCACAATGTGCCTGTCTTGGTGGCATCTGCAACAAAAGATCATGGTAAGTTTCTACCCAGGTCTATCAATTCCTAAAAGAAGGAACCAACCAGCATATCCTAATTATCCTTGCGACACATTTTTGACTCGAAAGTTTTTTTTTTTTTTTTAATACAAGTCCCATTCTAGCATCGTATAACAATGCTCTGATACCACCTTTGTGACACCTCCGATCGTAGATAACCAGAAATGACACGGTCGATGTTCCCTGATGGTCGACCCGAGGTTCTCGAAATAAATCCGATCACCTTAGACCAACAGCCAAAGAACACAGACACTCCTATCGGATATTACTATAGGCTTTTCAACCCGATAAAGCAATATTCGATAGTTATTTCGTCCCGGACAAGGACTAATATCATATGAGAACTCGTGATTTATAAACATATTTTATACATTATTTATTTACTTTAAACATCTTACAAACTGTTATAGTTTACCCTACGGCCTATCGCCCAACAACGTTTTAAGTAAATATACATCAAAACATACGTTGCAAGGACAACAAAATACTACCGCTGGTTGGCCGCTCTTTCCGTCCAAAAGATTTAACTGTCTCCCGCCTAAGGGTTACCTGCACACACAAATGAGTCATGAGCAACTAGTTTACTCAGTGAATCTTGAATCACAACACAATCAATAATAAATCAAGCAATTATCAAATGCATATACATGATCATGCAAGTACTAGTACTATACTTTAATATCGATCACCATTGTAAATTAATATTTTTAAACATCACTTCCACAACACCCGCCCGTTACCATAATCATATAATACAATATATATACTAGACCCGAGAAACCACTAAGGCTAACCGAGACTAGTGAGTTAGCATCACTGTTGGGGTCAAAAACGGTCGCGACGGAATTACCACCCGAAAATCCTCGGAGATCGTATTTCCGAAAGAGATAGTAAAAGAAGGATACAACTTTCGTAAATTCCATAAAATATAACCAATACGAAGTTTTTACGAAGAAGTATCCTTTGAGGTTCAAACCAAACAAACCAAGCTCGATCACCACACATACACGCCGTCCGGTCGCTATACAGCAACCAAACCCGAGCCAAGCTTGGTCGCTACGTAGCGACCGAGCGTCCGTCCCGTTCGGTCTCTACGTAGTGACCGAGCTCAAGCCAAAGCTCCGTCGCTACGTAGCGACCGAGCGATCGTCCCGCTCAGTCGCTACGTAAAAGCTCGGTCGCTATGAAAAAGCTCGGTCGCTACGTAGCGACCAAGCTCAAGCCGAAGCTCGGTCGCTACGCAGCGACCGAGCGTTCGTCCCGCTCGGTCTCTACGTAGCGACGGAGCTCGAGCCGAAGCTCGGTCGCTACGTAGCGACCGAGCGCTTGTCCCGCTCGGTCGCTACGTAGCGACTGAGCTCAAGCCAAAACTCGGTCGCTACGTAGCGACCGAGCTCGAGCCGAAGCTTGGTCGCTACGTAGCGACCGAGCTCAAGCCAAAACTCGGTCGCTACGTAGCGACCGAGCGTTCGTCCCGCTCGGTTGCTACGTAGCGACCGGGCTCGAGCCGAAGTTTGGTCGCTGTGTAGCGACTGAACTCTTCTGGACATCGACAGACATCAATCCATGCATTCTCGTCAAATCTTCGAACGCTATCTCCGGAAGATCGTAGCAAGCTCAGTCCACGTTTTCCGCTATTCCAACTCATCGATCAAACTTCATGGATGAGAAACCGCGGAAAATTCGTAGTAAACGTCTCGAGTCGGAAGACGGCCCAAAGGGACCTAAAACACGACTCGAGGCCCATCCTACGATTTTTCCTAACCAAAAACCCGTAAACCACAGCATGGTTCACGCTTGGTCCACGAGGAAGGATAAATGTCAAGTTTCCGCGGATAAATACAGAAGTTTTGAAGATAATTGTGAAGATCGGGAAAAATGGAATATCTCAATTTTTTATGCTATGACGGCTTAAAGGCAGAAGAGTAAAAGCATAAACCGACCATGGAGCTAGTATATAATAAGTCCTAGGCGAGGAGCAAGAGAGAGAAATTTTTCCAGAGCAAACTCAGCACTTAGAGCAATTTAGGCAATTTTCCGTTTTTGTTATTTCGAGCTGCGACTCAATTAGGTTTAGCCGTCTTAGGGTTGCTAGAACTAGGAATCTCGCCGACAGCTCTCGAGCCCAGGCTTATACCTTGTTGTAAACGCTCATACGCAGATTCGGAATAAGATCTTCTTTGCTCTCTTTTTTCGAGTTCTGATTTTTATCGTTGTTATTATCGTGTTCTGATTGCTTGACGTGTGGTAATTAGCAGATATCCGGGTCCTCTGGAAAATTAGGGTTTTCCTAGTTTCCTTATTTAAACGGAAATCGACGGTGTGAATTTCGGTTCCCACAGTTTGGCGCTAGAAGGAGGGGGGGGTACGGATCAATCTAACCCACAAAAGCCACACAACTCTCAATCAGACATGTCAACTAACGACGCGGATAACGTGAAAACTCCTCTTAACGGAGGCAGCGGCACCGATCTCCATACTCCAGTAGCGGACGTATCTGCGGCCAACGCGCAAGCCAACGCCGCGACGCTCGAGGAGTTTAAAAAGATGTTCGCCACCTATGAGAAAAGGTCGGAAGAACAGGATAAGCTCGTGAATACCTTGACCAAACAGGTTGAAACTTTAACGGCAAGAACCCAAGCTATCCGTCCCCGCGGAACCACCAAAATCCACGGGAAGAGGCTCGACTTCGCCACCCCACTCGATAGAGCAGGAGTCGCACGGGAACGACCTTCCGGTCAAAACCCTAGCGAGAAATCTCCCATCGAAAAGGGGAACCCTGAAAATCTTCCGCCCCCTGCAAAGGACTCGGAGGATAACGAAGCCGAACACATTGACCTGGATCCTAGCGATGTCTCCAACGACACCGACGAGGATGTCGACAGACATCCAAGAAGGACCAGAAACCGATCCCGTCGGGAAGGCTCCCCGTTCGAAAAACCAATGACGGAAGAAGAAGAAGTCGCCTATTGGAACGAACAAGAGGAGCTGGCCGAAAGGCAAACCGAGCTCACTCGCAGTAAACGCCGACAGGCTCGGAAATCTACTGACGAGACATCGGATATCTGCGATCTTCGCGACTACATCACTAAGCCTGCGGCAGAAGTGAGAGCCGTAAAGTCTCAAATCCATCATGCTACTAGTGCTGCCCCTGAGATTGATCGACTGTTGGAAGGAGCTCGAAAGACCCCCTTTACCAGTCGAATTTCGGATATGAGGGTGTCCGATCCGGGAAAAATCAAAGTACCGAAGTACGATGGTACGGCTGATCCAAAAGCACACCTTCAGGCTTTCCATATCGCGATGGGAAGAGCAAGACTGAAGGACGGCGAAAAGGATGCCGGCTATTGCCGCCTGTTTGTCGAAAATCTTGAAGGAGCAGCGCTCGAATGGTTCGCACGCCTTCGTCGCAACACCATCGGGAGTTTTCGACAGCTCGCATCGGAATTCCTCAAACAGTACTCTGTCATAGACAAAGAAACTTCCGATGTTGATCTCTGGAGTCTCTCCCAGAGGAAAGACGAACCCCTCCGCGAGTTTATCAGTCGGTTCAAGCTGATAATGTCCAGGGTCAGCGGGATAAGCGACAAAGTGGCCATCGACGCGCTGAGAAAGACGCTCTGGTACAAGTCGAAATTCAGAAAGTGGATAACTCTCGACAAACCGCGAACTATCCAGGACGCCCTCCACAAAGCAACGGACTACATCATAGTCGAGGAAGAAACTAAAGTCTTATCGCAAAAACATAAGACGGCAAGACCATCCTCGAAAGTTGCGGATCCGAAAGGGAAAAAGAAGAACTCTCGTAACGACAAGTACGTCCATCACAAGGGGGAAGATCTCCAAGGGGCGCATAACTATGCGATCAATTCGGATCAAGGCCGGACCACGGGCAACACATGGACTCGCATTCAACGGTACGACGAAAACACCTTCTGCGAGTTCCACCAATCTCGAGGACACTCCACGACCAACTGCAAAGTCTTGGGAGCAAGACTGGCCGCGAAGTTACTCGCTGGAGAGCTTTCGGAAGTAACTAGCGTCAAGGATCTCATCCTCGATTCTGATCGGCCTCCAAAGACGGATATAAATCCGCCCGCTGAAAAGTCCCCTCAACGAAACCAACCTGGGGATAAACGCGGTAGGAGGCCGGATGACAAAGGGAACGATAACAATCTTCGCAGAGTCAATATGATCATCGGAGGATCACAATACTGCGGCGATACCGTGTCGGCCATCAAGGCTTACCAACGGAAGGCAAAGTCGAGTGCAAATTGGCCTACATGGTCTCCTCCTCGAGACGGCCAAAGTTGCTCGATCACCTTCACAGAGGAAGAAGCCAGCGGTATCGACCAACCTCACTGCGACCCGCTCGTCATAGATCTCGTCATACGAGATTTAGAAGTCGGAAGGGTACTCGTCGACACGGGAAGCACAGTCAACGTAATCTTCCGCGACACTCTCAAGTGGATGAGCATCGAACTCGGAGAAGTAATTCCGACGCCAAAGCCGCTCACGGGTTTTTCAGGCGAAGTATCGATGACTCTCGGATCAATCCAATTGTCAGTCATGGCCAAGGAGATCACGAAAATCGTCGAGTTCGCGGTAATCGATCATCCCGCTATCTACAACGTGATCATGGGAACCCCATGGCTCAACGCCATGCAGGCAGTCCCGTCGACCTACCACCTGGGTCTCACTGCGACCCGCTCGTCATAGATCTCGTCATACGAGATTTAGAAGTCGGAAGGGTACTCGTCGACACGGGAAGCACAGTCAAGGTAATCTTCCGCGACACTCTCAAGCGGATGAGCATCGAACTCGGAGAAGTAATTCCGACGCCAAAGCCGCTCACGGGTTTTTCAGGCGAAGTATTGATGACTCTCGGATCAATCCAATTGTCAGTCATGGCCAAGGAGATCACGAAAATCGTCGAGTTCGCGGTAGTCGATCATCCCGCTATCTACAACGTGATCATGGGAACCCCATGGCTCAACGCCATGCACGCAGTCCCGTCGACCTACCACCTGGGTCTCAAGTTCCCGACGCCGAGCGGAGTCGCGGCCATCTGGGGATGCCAAAAACAGTCGCGACTATGCTTCCTCGCGGAGCACAAGTTAAGGCAAATCACGGCTTCTGCAACTGCAAATGGCAAACGCGCGAAGATAGATCGATCTTCAGCCAAAAGCGCCCCGGGAAAAGACGAATTAAAATCGTCTACCGACGCAAATGCATCGGACGTCGAAGCTCGACACAAGTCCGAAGCCCACGCTACAACTCAACCGGAACATCCGGAAAATAGCGTTGACCCAGCCACGATCGACACGGTCAAGGCGGACATCGCGACATCTACCGCCGATTAAGAACACTCGCGGCATGAAACAGAACTACGAGATGGCTTGATCCTCGAAAGGGGTACGTAGGCAGTTCGTCAAAAGACGAATTCAGCTATCCCCCTCTCTAAAAAGGGGGGGGGGAGTGGGTGCGTATACTCGTATACTCCCACTTAGAAAAATCTTCGTTATTGTAATCGAGTTTTTAGAAACTTCAAACACTTTTACTACAATATACGTTGTCCTTTTTATCGAAAACGTTTACGCTTCAGTAAAACACAAAAGAAACTTTCAGGACACGCCAGAAAACGTTAAGAATCTTATCTGCGGCCCCTTCCGGCCCAAAAATCGTAAAGATTATCATCTTTCAAACACACAAAAATACATGTACAATCCTCGAAATAACTGCGAGACGTCGCAAAAGTTAAAATTTGAGGATAATATTAACAAATTGTCCGAACGCGACCACCAAAAACTTACACCCCGTTCGTCGTTTGGGCCCGACGAACACGCTAGCCGTCTTAAACAAACGCAATTCGATCACTCTTTCGATCTTTAAAACGTCCAGCACAAGGACAAAAGCGCGCTACAACAAAAATCCGAAATTTTGGTTTAGCACTTCCAGTTAACTCTGAGAAGATGCTCGATTCGTACCATACAAGTCATATAAGCCGAGAACCTATCGCGGACTTTAAATCGGTACGAGTCAGGAAGAAATCGCAACAGGAAAAACGATAGCCGGCTAGTCACCGCACAAACCTTAACCGAAAGTAAACCTAGGTCTTGCCCTAAACCCAACGCTCTGGTCTCAAACATCTCAAGGCATGATATCTAAAAGATACGAGATCCTAAACCATGTCTCTCCGTTCGTATCTCAATGTTCTCGAAAATCGTAAAAATAAGTAAATTTTTGCGAAACTCACGAACGAACCAACAGATTGAACGTCTAAACAGAGCTAGATAGGAGATGACAACTCGTATTTACTTCGACCTTGCTCAGGAAAACTCGAAACAAAACATTCATCATATAAATAAACCGCGTAAGGCGGCAAGGGATTCAAAGCCACCAACGGCCAGTCCCAGTAAATACAAATACGGCCATCTAGGCCTAAGCAAAATCCAAATTCAAAAGGCCACACTCGGCCGAAAACAGATAAAACAGAAAGACGAACATATTTCTTTCGATAAACTACTCCACCGCTCATAATCCAAAGTCAAAGTCCCCGGACAACGAAGCACCGAACGCATCCGCGGGACGATCCACTTCCTCACCACCATCGGGAAACCGGGTCGAAACCTCCTCGGTATCAGGGGAAACCGGGATGGGATCCCAGAACCCTTGAATCCGCTCGTCGATCGGAGGTATAAGCGCCTCAGCATGGGCATGATCATTCATCCCACTCTTCATCAAGCTCATTTCGTCCTCGAACATGTAGTCATCGGCTTGCGTCCTCCAAAGGCTTCCAACCGAACCGCGACACTCACGAAGGTCACCCACCGAGGAAAAGGCATTCTTGAGGTTCCCATACTCAACCTGGAATTGAGAGGCACAAGTCTTCACCACCTCGACGATTTCCCTTTTGCCCTTCCTTTCCGCTTTGCGGATAGCCCGCGCATGATCGCGAGTAAGTTGCGCCTCTCGCTCCAACATCTCGCCTTGCACGCGAGCAAGATCCCGCTCCGCTTTCTCCGCTTTGAAGCGGTAAACCCTGGCTTCTCTATGACCCGCCTCAATGGCCGAGCCCAGCAAGCTCAGGCCCTGCAAAATCGATTGACGTGTTATAAACATACATGGGACAATCGCCAAAAAATTCAAAAAAAAACTAACCCCATTGATGATGCGAGATCCTTCCGCAACAACTCTCGGCCTCGCCGATTCCTTCATAGGAGGAGGAGCATCGAAACCTGGCGGCAGATCAGCAAAGAAATCATCGAAATCCGGAATAGGGACCTCGCTCGAACCACTCCCATCGCCGTTAGCAAGGTTCGGATCCCATCCTGGAAGCATAGAGTCATCCATCGAAAATTCTATGTCGCCAAGATTGACATCTTTCCCCTTCCAAGAGCTCGACTCCGGCACAGCTCTTGGAGCTTCGACGGGATTCTGGTCATCAGGTTCGGAGTCGCTTCCCGTGTCCGCAGCCAAAGCAGGACCGGGTTGCACAAATCTTAGCGCCTTCCGAACCCTCTTCGGCGTAAAAGAAGTCCAGAAGAAGGGACCATTCCTGAGAAGATCCCTCACCACAATGATGTCCTCAGGGAACGGAGCAAGAGGATTGATGAAAGGACGATCGTTCGGTAACCTCCGGAACAGTGGAATGCAAATCTCTTCGACAGATGCAGCGTCTAAACGTACAAAGAAGAAAAACTTCTTCCACGAGTTAAAGTTCGAAATGAACTTTTTAACCACTGACATAAATTTCCGAGGGACCAACCTATACTTATCCGTATCCGTGACAAGTTGAAGCCTCAAAAGCGCTTCATAATGATCTACGGAAAGGGAAAGGCCATGCTCGTAGCTTAGGATCAGGATCCCAATGAGATGCTGAATGGCGAGGGGAGTCAACTGGCTTATCGCAACTTCGAAACGGTCCAACACTCGGACGAGAATTTTGGGTATTGGGAACCATAGGCGACAACGCACTACGAACGCCTCGTAGCAAGTGAAGTAACCCTCCGGGGGGCTGTTAGCACATTCCCCGCGGCGGGGAACCCGGAACTCCACAGCATCCGGGATATGGTAGAACGATCGCATGATCGCGAGAAACTCGTCGGTACTCCTGCTTGCATCCCCTTTCTCGACTCCACGATGGATCAGAACCGGGAACGACTTCTCCTTGGGAGGGGTCAACGAGCCATAATGAGCAACCCACCATGCCTCATTCTCGGCAGGATGTACCGAGTGAGGCACGAACTCCATCTTCGGAACAATGAGCTCTTCATAAGCACTCGCGGACGAAGATCCTTTTTTCGCAACATTTTTCTTTCTCGACATCTTTACACTTCTCTTGAGAAAATAGAGGAAAAGGGTGGAGAGAAAAGAAGTTTTCCTTAAGAAAGATCTTAGACAAGAAAGTGAAAAATTTGTGAAACAAGTTACCTCCCTTCTTATAGGCATAAGGATTTACTATTCAAGCTCGGACTTTCGGATATTAATTCCACCCATCACGCCTAACTTACCAAACATGCCTAACCGCACGCTAGGATCCTGTGATGCATGATCCTAACGGGCTGGGGGGCTAACTGTTGGGGTCAAAAACGGTCGGGACGGAATTACCACCCGAAAATCCTCGGAGATCGTATTTCCGAAAGAGATAGTAAAAGAAGGATACAACTTTCATAATTCCAAAAAATATAACCAATACGAAGTTTTTACGAAGAACTATCCTTTGAGGTTCAAACCGAACAAACCAAGATCGATCACCACGCATACACGCCGTCCGGTCGCTATACAGCAACCAAACCCGAGCCAAGCTCGGTCGCTACGTAGCGACCGAGCAATCGTCCCGCTCGGTCGCTACGTAGCGACCGAGCTCGAGCCAAAGCTCGGTCTCTACGTAGCGACCGAGCGATCGTCCCGCTCGGTCGCTACGTAGCGACCGAGCTCGAGCCGAAGTGGCCCTGCATCTAAAAGCATTTCTAACCAAGTTACATTTACTATTTACTATTTCATACTTGATCACTGAGTTAAGGGGTTGAGCTCTAATATATCATGCATGCAACAATTAGGCATCTATAGATATTATAATCTCCAACACCTGAATAGTGGCCCTGCATCTAAAAGCATTTCTAACCAAGTTACATTTACTATTTACTTAGCTTGTTACTATTGCTATTTCATTTACACATTTACAACTTTTAGAATTAATAAACACTAAATTTAATTGTTCCCTAGCTCCTTGTGGATTCGATCCCTAAGTACTACATCTGAACCTCTTTTGATGAGAGTAACACTCCTTAGGGTAATTTGAGTGGTATCAAATTTGGCGCCGTTGCAGGGGAGCTTTGATCGCCATTAGATTTAGTTTTATTGATTCTTATTCTTTTCTCTATTCGGATGGAAGGAGTCCCCGAAGATTACCTGATGTGCAAGCGCTTCAGATACACGCTGAATGGAGAAGCGATGCACTGGATTAGGCAGCAACCCACAGGATCCTTAACATCCTGGGCCGACATCAAGAATGCTTTCTTACTAAACTTCTTCGATGAGGCGCGCGCTGAAGAACTTCGGAACAAAATTTCCACATTCTCGCATGAGGCTGGAGAGTCCTTCAAAGATGCGTGGATTAGATTTAGGTTCTTCCAGCAAGACTGTCCACACCACGGATTTAACGAAGTGCAGCTGCTAAGCACTTTCTTCCGAGGTCTCGCCTTACAGTATCAAATGGCTCTTGATACGGCAAGTGAAGGAAACTTCACTACTCGGAATCCGTTAGAAGCTGTGAGACTTATCGAAAACCATGCTAACAGCAGCAGCACCAAAAATACTGACTCTGAACGGAAGAAGTCTGTAGCCTCTATCGGGAAGGAACATATGGACGATGTAAGAGCTAAGTTAGATGTGGTGCACAAGCTTCTTAGGAAGCAAGTCTGTTCAGCTGAAGGAGAAGTAGCAGATACGAAAGGAGAAGAAAATGTGAACTACATCGGTGGTACTGTATTCCAAAAATTTGGAAACCAGGGCGGAAACAGAAACTTCTTTGGAAATGGTCAAAGAAGAAACCAGAGTTCACAATTTCAAAAACCCTTCAACAACAGCAAAAGCTACTCGAACTCCTACTACCAGAATCCACCACCCCAGATTCAGGAAAGCAAGATCGAAGAGATGCTTGATCGAGTACTGTTGGGACAACAACAAATCACCGTGGATTTCAACGGTAAAATAGACTCCGCCTACAACAATCTGAACACCAAAACCGAGACCTTAGGGACTCAGGTGAGAAAACTTGAAACGCAAGTAATTCAGACTGGTGAGACTATAGAGAGGCAAGAAGCTTTCGCTAGAGAGGCAGGAGCTGATAAAGGAAAACACCACGTAAATGCCATCATAGATGATGATTTCTAGCAAGTGGTGGGAAATGAAAAGCTTGAGGAAGGAGACTTCGAAATCGAAAGCTCCATGAGTCTTGGCGGATCCCAATGGTGTCGACCGATGTCGATGAACTCGCATCGATTGACAAACCATGATGAAGATCGATGGACGGATTACTCCAGTCGTCGATCAACGTCGTCCGCTAAATCGACTGAATGCAATGCAGTTCGAATTCTAACTCATGAGGAATTTGCAGCTAAGCATCCTCACCCACCCTCCCTGTGACACCCCCGATCATAGATGACCGGAAATGACACGGTCGATGTTCCTCGATGGTCGATCTGAGGTTCTCAGAATACTTCCGATCGCCTTAGACCAACAATCAAAGAACACCAACGCTCCTATCGGATACCACTCTAGGCTTTTCAACCCGAGAAAGCAATACCTGATAGTTAGTTCGTCCGGACAAGGACTAATATCATATGGAACCCGTACTTTAAAAAAAAAATTATTTATATATCATTCAAAATCATCTTACAAAATTTGTTATAAATTAACCTCGAGGTTTTAGGTCTACAAATCTTATTCATAAGATATATCAAAATGACTTTGCAAGGATAATAAAACTACCGCTGGCTAATGCCGTTCCTTCCCGTCCTAGAGTAAAGGTCTCCCACCTACTGGTTACCTGCATATCAAATGAGTCATGAGTAACTAGTTTACTCAGTGAGTCTAATCCCACACCCAAACACATATCAATAGTATCCCGAGCAATCGACACCATTTGAATGCAGTGGAATTATATTCCATAATTAATATAAGGCCTCTCAATCCATCCATGTGAATCTATCTTAAACATCACCTCCACGATACCCGCCAATCACTCATACTCTTAATATATATATATATGCTAAACCCGGAAAACCACCAAGGCTAACCGAGCTTAACGGGGAATAAATATAACCATCATCTCCATCAGATATTCCAAGATAGAACATCCAACGCTGCATGCAGTTACACGGCCTCCAGGGTGCGACCCCATCATCGTGTCTTCATGACCTTGATCCATATCGCAGGACCAATTCACGGCAATGCGGGACTTTCGGGAGAGTGAGTATACAATAAGACTTCACATGATTCACACTTATTAATAGAATACTTATAGATTAGTACTTGAGAACAAGTACTAAGGCTCGGGATAACCTCAAAGAATTATTCTTGCTTATTCTTAAGTATTTAAACTAGATAAATACTTCATATATAAATATAGTTTAAGGAGTAATCCATGATTAATCCTTAATTAATCAATGATTATTTCTTAATTAATTCATGATTAATTCTTAATTAATCAACCATATTCAATATGCAATCATGCATACTCATTCATAATTCATTCATCATCTATCTAGACTCACCTTTAAATCCATGAGATTGGTTAAGGAAGACTAGACTCGAGCTCAAGCTAATCACACTTCACTTTTGGATCACTCTCGGTTCAGAACCATCACAAGGATCCGGCTGATCCGAATACTCTCCTTGGCCATCGGTTTTACTCAACTAATTAAACTTGACTGGTTGTCTCTCTTCAAGCTAACCACGAATTAACCGATCAAAATCAAAGGCTGAAGAACATAGGTGATTCTCAACTTCAGGACACCAAATCTTCAGCTCTTAAACACTCCAAAACTCACTGATTAAAGTCACAGGATGGTGAGAAAGAGTTGTCCATGCTCACTCCTCTTCTCTGAATATTTTTCTGAATTTTTCATGAATCTTTTCTCACAGATTTTTCTCTCTTCTTTCTCTCTTTCTCTCTGAATTTTTCTCTGGTTTTTCTTGCAGGTTATGAACGTCCAGAGGAGAGAAGAGGGTATTTTATATCATAAGGAGTTGCTTCAGATGAGGGTTTGCTCCCACAAAAGACAAAGATGAGGTTAGACAGCTGGTGACATGCTTCAGCACACCAAGCAGCACAAGCAGCTGAACTTTTCCTTCCCATGAAGAAAACTACAAGCAGCTGAAGCAAGTAGCTTGTGACCAGCATGTGATTTCTAATGAGCAAGCAGGCAAGCAAGTAGGTGTAGGTCATGTGACCTAATTACTGAGGAAGCAAGTAGGCTAGAAGGTGCAAAGCATGTGACTGTTCAGAAATAATTTTAAGAGTTTTGTCGATATTTTCCGGACTGTTTCGACGAAATATTTTTCATCATTCGAATCTCGTCCTGCTCTGAATAAACTCACCCAGCATGAATAAAAAT
The DNA here is from genome assembly GCF_000309985.2 of Brassica rapa. NCBI lineage: Eukaryota > Viridiplantae > Streptophyta > Magnoliopsida > Brassicales > Brassicaceae > Brassica > Brassica rapa. Next base: position 33,725,454 of record NC_024797.2, read on the forward strand.
CAACGATAATAATTAACACTCGACCAGAACCATCAAGAGATGGTTTTTCGACCAAAAGACAGCCCCGTCGTGATTAATTCACCGTGTCGATTTTTATTTAAATTCTGATCGATCAATCTTCAAACTGATCTTAAAGAATTTTCTTGACCAAAATTATATCTGCTCGTGAGGGTTATTACATTCTTCCCCCCTCAAAAGAATTCGTCCCCGAATTCTGAAAACGTAACTGTACACTCTTTACTGAACAGTCTCTGAAAGGAGTTCTGGATATTAGCTCTGACCTTATCTTAATCTGCCCATATCAAAACAACTCATGGTTGATCCCTTGATTCTCCCAACCGATCCTTTCTTTTATGAGCAGCCACTTTCAAGATAACCAAATTCTTTACTCTGCACAACTCTTGTCAACTGCGGTCTGCATACTTTTTCTAACAATCTTGTATCTATAGACAATCACTTCTCAACCTTTTTTATCTGGCTTTCTCCCATAACAGCAACATGAAATTTGGAACGTGAGGTGATGTGCCATACGTGAATGTAACATCTCCAGTCTGGTCAATGTTAACTTGATTAACTGTGCAACAATCAAACAAGAACATGCACGATCAATCACGCTAACATGATTCAGACCAAGGGTGCCACTCTCAAATACACACAAACACACTTATTCCAGAAATGATTTCCCTTACAGTATTCCATACCCTTCTTATCTATCTGAGATACTCTTCAAAAACTTCTGAACGACTCAATCTTACTGAAATTTCGCATATCCAAGTCTTGTTCTATTACTTTCTGATTTTCTTCTTCTGTCTAGTAACTGAGGAATCAACAAGTCCGCCTATACCAAACTTGATTTACCAACGAAGTACTCTTGTATGATGACTTCACACTTTCTCTGTTAATATATCTTCTGATCTCTTAACAACTTGAGCATCCCCATATGCCTTATGGTTATACCTTTTTCCTTGCACTCTCAATCTTCCTTAGGCTTCTTTGATCAGTGAAAACTTGCATCCTTTCCCCATATTGAAATGATCACTAAATTTGATGTGCAACAGAACTGCCACCAACCCCAACTTGTGCATCAAATAGTTTTCCTTATGCTTCATTAGCTCCCTTGATGCATAAATGATTACCATATCGTCTTGCATTAGAATTCACCTAGACCAACACATAATACATCCATGTAGTAGTATATGGCTGGTTAGGCTCATGCAAGTCTACGATATGCATAGACGTAGATGCTTCCTCTAACTAATTTCATACTTCATCAATACTTTTACTCCATTCCAAGGTAACACCATTCTCAGTCGATCAACTCATTGGTGGATATGGTTTCTAACTCTTGAACAAACTTCTGATGGTAACCGGCCAATCCACAGAACTTCGAATCTCGATAACTGAAATTGAGTACGACCATTATGTAGTAGTAGCGATCTTTTGTAAATATGCAACAACTCCTTGTTCAATTTACTGACTAAGGGATCTAACTTCCAATTTCCGTGCAGAAATATTTACTACAACGTGAAGCGTCCATCAAACGTCCTTGGAATAAAACTACGCCCTGCAACCGATCTTAACTATTCTTCAATTCTAGAACTTGATACTTGACCCTGATGGTCACGTCCTTGATTTTATACTCGAACATAACCGCAAACTCTGGATCTTCTTCTTTACCACTGACATGGGTACACTCCACAGAAAATAACTAAGTCGAACAAAACCTTTCTCTAAACAAATCTTCTGACTGCTACTTGAATTTGGCTAGAACCACTTGGATAGATGCCTAGGCAATTGCAGCAAATCAAGGTTCAACCAGAATACTTGACGGGTTACTTTTGGATGTCAACAAATTTTCCACTTTCTTAAACATAGCTTCATGTTCCCTAGTTATCTAACTGTCCTCGATACTCTGCTTCTTGTTATTTTCTCTCCGCCCAATTATGATGATAATGGAATACGCCATGTCACTGTTTCCCAAAAGGTTCCCAACTCTCCAGACTGATATGAGCGAGGCTCCAACACTTAGTAGAATACCATTGCAAGCCAACGGTAACTGGTCTTCTCTCAAAGACTTTCTTCCTCAACACATCCTAATTGAGCTCGATAACTAGATAGCCAATCTCACTCTAGATAGAAACAAACCGCTCTAATGGAAGTACTAAGGAATGGGGATGGGATACGAAGGCATACCATAACTCTAAATGGCAGCCAGTACTTCCACGAATAAGAACAGTGTACTTGAATTCACTAAAGTGAATCCTTCCTAAAACAATGACACTACCCGAGAACTACATCTATGTGTTGTTCCCGCATCAAACACAATATGGGCGGAAAATTCCGTCCATAGGCAAGGTCTCATACGACACCTTGATCACTCCTTCACTTATTTATTTAATCATTCATAAATTTTTAAAATGCACACAACACGCAATGGGATAAGAAGCAAACCTGTGATTGGACCTTTTCAGAGGTTTTGACGGTCCATGCAACTATAAAGTGTAGGCTCTACCCAAATAGCCTAACACTTGGATGTGGACTAACGGTAAGGAAAATCGGACTAGTTCAACAAGTGTTATCTTAGGTATAGGTAACGTAGATCGGGTAACTTCATAAGGAAGGGTAACCTAAATTCCTAAGTCTTCACAAGAACCACCAAAGCGCGAATGATGTAAACGTTCCAGGATTTCCCAAACTTACAATCACGACCATTCTGTCTTTGCTAGTCACAACCATAACGGCTCAAGGTCCTCGATCTTGATCTGATGAAATGTACACCTAAAATCATCCCCAACGACTTACTTAACTCACTTCTTGAAACTGACCTTTGATCTGCAGCGTTTGGAAAATAAACGGTCGGCATGACTTGGTTAACCTCTTCAGCAATAATAGCTTCTTTAACATTCACGTCATACTCTAACATCTCCTTGAAGCTTTGAAACTCCATGGTCTTTTATCTACTCCAAAATTCTTGGCTAAGTTCCCAAAGATTTTTCGTATGATCTTTTGCTTATTCTCCAAACCATAATCGATGAATCCAATTCACTCGACCACGTATCTCGATGCTTGTGTAGAAAATACTACTTCCTGAATTCATGAAATCTGTCCAACTCGAACTCAACTCTCTGAAGTAATTCTTGACTCTCGACCAACAACTCATAGCGTTCATCTCCAAATAGCTTGCTGCCAAATCCTTCTTGTAATTCTCTGAACAACGGCCAAGTGAATATTCTGCTCTGAGTGTTGGATCCCAAATCTGCCTCAAGCCAAAGTATACTTCTAACGGTTTAGTCCTTCTTCAGTATCTTATGGTCCCAACTTCTTCTTCTTTGCATCATAAGCTTCATGATATTCCGTTGCAAACAGAATGCTTCTGGTGCTTCCATCATCTTGTAATACAGTCAAACCATCTCTTCCTCCAACGCTAAGCTTGAAACAAATGCTTAAGAAATCATGCTTGTATGGCTGTGGTGCTTGTACGTCTTAGCATGAGCTGGTTAGACTTGAGAAACTGGAATAATAAGTGCATCTATGTGATCAAGTGTAGTCGAATCGCTCTGAACCGGATCACAAAAAACACCCACCTTGACATCGATAACACACGAGTCCGGAGATGTATTCGATGTATCAATTATATCCCATAAATCTCTCTAAAGTATTAGCATCCCCACTAAAACTCAGAAAAAACGGCAGGAAGGCATGAGGTTATTGACTTCTAGCAGGAAAGGTAGTGAGGGTAGCAAACTTGATCATGATGATAATAACCTCGGTAAGTACGCTCCATTCATTCAAGCTTGTCTCGGTGCTTCTACTATGAAATACACTGTTAGGTAACTACCCATGACTATCTATCCTAAAATGAAGGAACAAGCCAGCATATCCTAGTTATCCTTGCGACTCATTTTGACTCGAAAAACATTTGAAACAAGTCCCATTCTAGCATCGTATAACCATGCTCTGATACCACCTTTGTGACACCCCGATCATAGATGACCGGAAATGACACGGTCGATGTTCCTCGATGGTCGATCTGAGGTTCTCAGAATACTTCCGATCGCCTTAGACCAACAATCAAAGAACACCAACGCTCCTATCGGATACCACTCTAGGCTTTTCAACCCGAGAAAGCAATACCTGATAGTTAGTTCGTCCGGACAAGGACTAATATCATATGGAACCCGTACTTTAAAAAAAAAAATTATTTATATATCATTCAAAATCATCTTACAAAATTTGTTATAAATTAACCTCGAGGTTTTCGGTCTACAAATCTTATTCATAAGATATATCAAAATGACTTTGCAAGGATAATAAAACTACCGCTGGCTAATGCCGTTCCTTCCCGTCCTAGAGTAAAGGTCTCCCACCTACTGGTTACCTGCATATCAAATGAGTCATGAGTAACTAGTTTACTCAGTGAGTCTAATCCCACACCCAAACACATATCAATAGTATCCCGAGCAATCGACACCATTTGAATGCAGTGGAATTATATTCCATAATTAATATAAGGCCTCTCAATCCATCCATGTGAATCTATCTTAAACATCACCTCCACGATACCCGCCAATCACTCATACTCTTAATATATATATATATGCTAAACCCGGAAAACCACCAAGGCTAACCGAGCTTAACGGGGAATAAATATAACCATCATCTCCATCAGATATTCCAAGATAGAACATCCAACGCTGCATGCAGTTACACGGCCTCCAGGGTGCGACCCCATCATCGTGTCTTCATGACCTTGATCCATATCGCAGGACCAATTCACGGCAATGCGGGACTTTCGGGAGAGTGAGTATACAATAAGACTTCACATGATTCACACTTATTAATAGAATACTTATAGATTAGTACTTGAGAACAAGTACTAAGGCTCGGGATAACCTCAAAGAATTATTCTTGCTTATTCTTAAGTATTTAAACTAGATAAATACTTCATATATAAATATAGATTAAGGAATAATACTTAATCAATCAAACCATAATTACTCCTTAATTAATCCATGATTAATCCTTAATTAATCAATGATTATTTCTTAATTAATTCATGATTAATTCTTAATTAATTCATGATTAATTCTTAATTAATCAACCATATTCAATATGCAATCATGCATACTCATTCATAATTCATTCATCATCTATCTAGACTCACCTTTAAATCCATGAGATTGGTTAAGGAAGACTAGACTCGAGCTCAAGCTAATCACACTTCACTTTTGGATCACTCTCGGTTCAGAACCATCACAAGGATCCGGCTGATCCGAATACTCTCCTTGGCCATCGGTTTTACTCAACTAATTAAACTTGACTGGTTGTCTCTCTTCAAGCTAACCACGAATTAACCGATCAAAATCAAAGGCTGAAGAACATAGGTGATTCTCAACTTCAGGACACCAAATCTTCAGCTCTTAAACACTCCAAAACTCACTGATTAAAGTCACAGGATGGTGAGAAAGAGTTGTCCATGCTCACTCCTCTTCTCTGAATATTTTTCTGAATTTTTCATGAATCTTTTCTCACAGATTTTTCTCTCTTCTTTCTCTCTTTCTCTCTGAATTTTTCTCTGGTTTTTCTTGCAGGTTATGAACGTCCAGAGGAGAGAAGAGGGTATTTTATATCATAAGGAGTTGCTTCAGATGAGGGTTTGCTCCCACAAAAGACAAAGATGAGGTTAGACAGCTGGTGACATGCTTCAGCACACCAAGCAGCACAAGCAACTGAACTTTTCCTTCCCATGAAGAAAACTACAAGCAGCTGAAGCAAGTAGCTTGTGACCAGCATGTGACTTCTAATGAGCAAGCAGGCAAGCAAGTAGGTGTAGGTCATGTGACCTAATTACTGAGGAAGCAAGTAGGCTAGAAGGTGCAAAGCATGTGACTGTTCAGAAATAATTTTAAGAGTTTTGTCGATATTTTCCGGACTGTTTCGACGAAATATTTTTCATCATTCGAATCTCGTCCTGCTCTGAATAAACTCACCCAGCATGAATAAAAATCAACGATAATAATTAACACTCGACCAGAACCATCAAGAGATGGTTTTTCGACCAAAAGACAGCCCCGTCGTGATTAATTCACCGTGTCGATTTTTATTTAAATTCTGATCGATCAATCTTCAAACTGATCTTAAAGAATTTTCTTGACCAAAATTATATCTGCTCGTGAGGGTTATTACATTCTTCCCCCCTCAAAAGAATTCGTCCCCGAATTCTGAAAACGTAACTGTACACTCTTTACTGAACAGTCTCTGAAAGGAGTTCTGGATATTAGCTCTGACCTTATCTTAATCTGCCCATATCAAAACAACTCATGGTTGATCCCTTGATTCTCCCAACCGATCCTTTCTTTTATGAGCAGCCACTTTCAAGATAACCAAATTCTTTACTCTGCACAACTCTTGTCAACTGCGGTCTGCATACTTTTTCTAACAATCTTGTATCTATAGACTATCACTTCTCAACCTTTTTTATCTGGCTTTCTCCCATAACAGCAACATGAAATTTGGAACGTGAGGTGATGTGCCATACGTGAATGTAACATCTCCAGTCTGGTCAATGTTAACTTGATTAACTGTGCAACAATCAAACAAGAACATGCACGATCAATCACGCTAACATGATTCAGACCAAGGGTGCCACTCTCAAATACACACAAACACACTTATTCCAGAAATGATTTCCCTTACAGTATTCCATACCCTTCTTATCTATCTGAGATACTCTTCAAAAACTTCTGAACGACTCAATCTTACTGAAATTTCGCATATCCAAGTCTTGTTCTATTACTTTCTGATTTTCTTCTTCTGTCTAGTAACTGAGGAATCAACAAGTCCGCCTATACCAAACTTGATTTACCAACGAAGTACTCTTGTATGATGACTTCACACTTTCTCTGTTAATATATCTTCTGATCTCTTAACAACTTGAGCATCCCCATATGCCTTATGGTTATACCTTTTTCCTTGCACTCTCAATCTTCCTTAGGCTTCTTTGATCAGTGAAAACTTGCATCCTTTCCCCATATTGAAATGATCACTAAATTTGATGTGCAACAGAACTGCCACCAACCCCAACTTGTGCATCAAATAGTTTTCCTTATGCTTCATTAGCTCCCTTGATGCATAAATGATTACCATATCGTCTTGCATTAGCATTCACCTAGACAAACACATAATACATCCATGTAGTAGTATATGGCTGGTTAGGCTCATGCAAGTCTACGATATGCATAGACGTAGATACTTCCTCTAACTAATTTCATACTTCATCAATACTTTTACTCCATTCCAAGGTAACACCATTCTCAGTCGATCAACTCATTGGTGGATATGGTTTCTAACTCTTGAACAAACTTCTGATGGTAACCGGCCAATCCACAGAACTTCGAATCTCGATAACTGAAATTGAGTACGACCATTATGTAGTAGTAGCGATCTTTTGTAAATATGCAACAACTCCTTGTTCAATTTACTGACTAAGGGATCTAACTTCCAATTTCCGTGCAGAAATATTTACTACAACGTGAAGCGTCCATCAAACGTCCTTGGAATAAAACTACACCCTGCAACCGATCTTAACTATTCTTCAATTCTAGAACTTGATACTTGACCCTGATGGTCACGTCCTTGATTTTATACTCGAACATAACCGCAAACTCTGGTTCTTCTTCTTTACCACTGACATGGGTACACTCCACAGAAAATAACTAAGTCGAACAAAACCTTTCTCCAAACAAATCTTCTGACTGCTACTTGAATTTGGCTAGAACCACTTGGATAGATGCCTAGGCAATTGCAGCGAATCAAGGTTCAACCAGAATACTTGACGGGTTACTTTTGGATGTCAACAAATTTTCCACTTTCTTAAACATAGCTTCATGTTCCCTAGTTATCTAACTGTCCTCGATACTCTGCTTCTTGTTATTTTCTCTCCGCCCAATTATGATGATAATGGAATACGCCATGTCACTGTTTCCCAAAAGGTTCCCAACTCTCCAGACTGATATGAGCGAGGCTCCAACACTTAGTAGAATACCATTGCAAGCCAACGGTAACTGGTCTTCTCTCAAAGACTTTCTTCCTCAACCACATCCTAATTGAGCTCGATAACTAGATAGCCAATCTCACTCTAGATAGAAACAAACCGCTCTAATGGAAGTACTAAGGAATGGGGATGGGATACGAAGGCATACCATAACTCTAAATGGCAGCCAGTACTTCCACGAATAAGAACAGTGTACTTGAATTCACTAAAGTGAATCCTTCCTAAAACAATGACACTACCCGAGAACTACATCTATGTGTTGTTCCCGCATCAAACACAATATGGGCGGAAAATTCCGTCCATAGGCAAGGTCTCATACGACACCTTGATCACTCCTTCACTTATTTATTTAATCATTCATAAATTTTTAAAATGCACACAACACGCAATGGGATAAGAAGCAAACCTGTGATTGGACCTTTTCAGAGGTTTTGACGGTCCATGCAACTATAAAGTGTAGGCTCTACCCAAATAGCCTAACACTTGGATGTGGACTAACGGTAAGGAAAATCGGACTAGTTCAACAAGTGTTATCTTAGGTATAGGTAACGTAGATCGGGTAACTTCATGAGGAAGGGTAACCTAAATTCCTAAGTCTTCACAAGAACCACCAAAGCGCGAATGATGTAAACGTTCCAGGATTTCCCAAACTTTGACAATCACGACCATTCTGTCTTTGCTAGTCACAACCATAACGGCTCAAGGTCCTCGATCTTGATCTGATGAAATGTACACCCAAAATCATCCCCAACGACTTACTTAACTCACTTCTTGAAACTGACCTTTGATCTGCAGCGTTTGGAAAATAAACGGTCGGCATGACTTGGTTAACCTCTTCAGCAATAATAGCTTCTTTAACATTCACGTCATACTCTAACATCTCCTCGAAGCTTTGAAACTCCATGGTCTTTTATCTACTCCAAAATTCTTGGCTAAGTTCCCAAAGATTTTTCGTATGATCTTTTGCTTATTCTCCAAACCATAATCGATGAATCCAATTCACTCGACCACATATCTCGATGCTTGTGTAGAAAATACTACTTCCTGAATTCATGAAATCTGTCCAACTCGAACTCAACTCTCTGAAGTAATTCTTGACTCTCGACCAACAACTCATAGCGTTCATCTCCAAATAGCTTGCTGCCAAATCCTTCTTGTAATTCTCTGAACAACGGCCAAGTGAATATTCTGCTCTGAGTGTTGGATCCCAAATCTGCCTCAAGCCAAAGTATACTTCTAACGGTTTAGTCCTTCTTCAGTATCTTATGGTCCCAACTTCTTCTTCTTTGCATCATAAGCTTCATGATATTCCGTTGCAAACAGAATGCTTCTGGTGCTTCCATCATCTTGTAATACAGTCAAACCATCTCTTCCTCCAACGCTAAGCTTGAAACAAATGCTTAAGAAATCATGCTTGTATGGCTGTGGTGCTTGTACGTCTTAGCATGAGCTGGCTAGACTTGAGAAACCGGAATAATAAGTGCATCTATGTGATCAAGTGTAGTCGAATCGCTCTGAACCGGATCACAAAAAACACCCACCTTGACATCGATAACACACGAGTCCGGAGATGTATTCGATGTATCAATTATATCCCATAAATCTCTCTAAAGTATTAGCATCCCCACTAAAACTCAGAAAAACGGCAGGAAGGCATGAGGTTATTGACTTCTAGCAGGAAAGGTAGTGAACCCCACCATGAGGGTAGCAAACTTGATCATGATGATAATAACCTCGGTAAGTACGCTCCATTCATTCAAGCTTGTCTCGGTGCTTCTACTATGAAATACACTGTTAGGTAACTACCCATGACTATCTATCCTAAAATGAAGGAACAAGCCAGCATATCCTAGTTATCCTTGCGACTCATTTTGACTCGAAAAACATTTGAAACAAGTCCCATTCTAGCATCGTATAACCATGCTCTGATACCACCTTTGTGACACCCCCGATCATAGATGACCGGAAATGACACGGTCGATGTTCCTCGATGGTCGATCTGAGGTTCTCAGAATACTTCCGATCGCCTTAGACCAACAATCAAAGAACACCAACGCTCCTATCGGATACCACTCTAGGCTTTTCAACCCGAGAAAGCAATACCTGATAGTTAGTTCGTCCGGACAAGGACTAATATCATATGGAACCCGTACTTTAAAAAAAAAAATTATTTATATATCATTCAAAATCATCTTACAAAATTTGTTATAAATTAACCTCGAGGTTTTCGGTCTACAAATCTTATTCATAAGATATATCAAAATGACTTTGCAAGGATAATAAAACTACCGCTGGCTAATGCCGTTCCTTCCCGTCCTAGAGTAAAGGTCTCCCACCTACTGGTTACCTGCATATCAAATGAGTCATGAGTAACTAGTTTACTCAGTGAGTCTAATCCCACACCCAAACACATATCAATAGTATCCCGAGCAATCGACACCATTTGAATGCAGTGGAATTATATTCCATAATTAATATAAGGCCTCTCAATCCATCCATGTGAATCTATCTTAAACATCACCTCCACGATACCCGCCAATCACTCATACTCTTAATATATATATATATGCTAAACCCGGAAAACCACCAAGGCTAACCGAGCTTAACGGGGAATAAATATAACCATCATCTCCATCAGATATTCCAAGATAGAACATCCAACGCTGCATGCAGTTACACGGCCTCCAGGGTGCGACCCCATCATCGTGTCTTCATGACCTTGATCCATATCGCAGGACCAATTCACGGCAATGCGGGACTTTCGGGAGAGTGAGTATACAATAAGACTTCACATGATTCACACTTATTAATACAATACTTATAGATTAGTACTTGAGAACAAGTACTAAGGCTCGGGATAACCTCAAAGAATTATTCTTGCTTATTCTTAAGTATTTAAACTAGATAAATACTTCATATATAAATATAGATTAAGGAATAATACTTAATCAATCAAACCATAATTACTCCTTAATTAATCCATGATTAATCCTTAATTAATCAATGATTATTTCTTAATTAATTCATGATTAATTCTTAATTAATCAACCATATTCAATATGCAATCATGCATACTCATTCATAATTCATTCATCATCTATCTAGACTCACCTTTAAATCCATGAGATTGGTTAAGGAAGACTAGACTCGAGCTCAAGCTAATCACACTTCACTTTTGGATCACTCTCGGTTCAGAACCATCACAAGGATCCGGCTGATCCGAATACTCTCCTTGGCCATCGGTTTTACTCAACTAATTAAACTTGACTGGTTGTCTCTCTTCAAGCTAACCACGAATTAACCGATCAAAATCAAAGGCTGAAGAACATAGGTGATTCTCAACTTCAGGACACCAAATCTTCAGCTCTTAAACACTCCAAAACTCACTGATTAAAGTCACAGGATGGTGAGAAAGAGTTGTCCATGCTCACTCCTCTTCTCTGAATATTTTTCTGAATTTTTCATGAATCTTTTCTCACAGATTTTTCTCTCTTCTTTCTCTCTTTCTCTCTGAATTTTTCTCTGGTTTTTCTTGCAGGTTATGAACGTCCAGAGGAGAGAAGAGGGTATTTTATATCATAAGGAGTTGCTTCAGATGAGGGTTTGCTCCCACAAAAGACAAAGATGAGGTTAGACAGCTGGTGACATGCTTCAGCACACCAAGCAGAACAAGCAGCTGAACTTTTCCTTCCCATGAAGAAAACTACAAGCAGCTGAATCAAGTAGCTTGTGACCAGCATGTGACTTCTAATGAGCAAGCAGGCAAGCAAGTAGGTGTAGGTCATGTGACCTAATTACTGAGGAAGCAAGTAGGCTAGAAGGTGCAAAGCATGTGACTGTTCAGAAATAATTTTAAGAGTTTTGTCGATATTTTCCGGACTGTTTCGACGAAATATTTTTCATCATTCGAATCTCGTCCTGCTCTGAATAAACTCACCCAGCATGAATAAAAATCAACGCTAATAATTAACACTCGACCAGAACCATCAAGAGATGGTTTTTCGACCAAAAGACAACCCCGTCGAGATTAATTCACCGTGTCGATTTTTATTTAAATTCTGATCGATCAATCTTCAAACTGATCTTAAAGAATTTTCTTGACCAAAATTATATCTGCCCGTGAGGGTTATTACACTCCCCTTTCTATGATAAAATTGATCGATCGGTTGAGCCAACCATCGATCGACAGAGTGAGTCCGACGTCGATTGTCACAACATACCTCCCATCGATCGACGGGCACCTCTGATATACCAAGTGCGGTTACCCTCAATAGATAATGACTATATCAACGCACTCAGACCACCACCTAAACCATTAGCTAACATACCCGAACCAAAACCCAACCCCTTAAATAGTTCACCAAAATCTATTCAAGAAGATCAGGAAACTGAGGGGAGACGGTTAAGGAAAAGAAAGGAGAAAATTCCTAAGAACCTTAAGAGGGAAGCTAACAAGAAGGAGATGGATGGTTTCACTAAAAGAGTCCTCAGAATCCCAATCGAAAAAGCTTTTGATGAAGCTTACTTCACACACCGGTTGTGGATGTTCTTCAGAGAAACAAAGGTAACTGAGGAGGACATTAGGAGAATGTTTCATCAAGTCAGAGAGAAGATGAAACACAGGATCACATTGACGAAGAAGAGTGATTGTAGTAACCCTCACGAGCAGATATAATTTTGGTCAAGAAAATTCTTTAAGATCAGTTTGAAGATTGATCGATCAGAATTTAAATAAAAATCGACACGGTGAATTAATCTCGACGGGGCTGTCTTTTGGTCGAAAAACCATCTCTTGATGGTTCTGGTCGAGTGTTAATTATTATCGGTGATTTTTATTCATGCTGGGTGAGTTTATTCAGAGCAGGACGAGATTCGAATGATGAAAAATATTTAGTCGAAACAGTCCGGAAAATATCGACAAAACTCTTAAAATTATTTCTGAACAGTCACATGCTTTGCACCTTCTAGCCTACTTGCTTCCTCAGTAATTAGGTCACATGACCTACACCTACTTGCTTGCCTGCTTGCTCATTAGAAGTCACATGCTGGTCACAAGCTACTTGCTTCAGCTGCGTGTAGCTTTCTTCATGGGAAGGAAAAGTTCAGCTGCTTGTGCTGCTTGGTGTGCTGAAGCATGTCACCAGCTGTCTAACCTCATCTTTGTCTTTTGTGGGAGCAAACCCTCATCTGAAGCAACTCCTTATGATATAAAATACCTTCTTCTCTCCTCTGGACGTTCATAACCTGCAAGAAAAACCAGAGAAAAATTCAGAGAGAAAGAGAGAAAGAAGAGAGAAAAATCTGTGAGAAAAGATTCATGAAAAATTCAGAAAATATTCAGAGAAGAGGAGTGAGCATGGACAACTCTTTCTCACCATCCTGTGACTTTAATCAGTGAGTTTTGGAGTGTTTAAGAGCTGAAGATTTGGTGTCCTGAAGTTGAGAATCACCTATGTTCTTCAGCCTTTGATTTTGATCGGTAAGATGGTTGTGGATCAGTTTCTGTGAGATGTTTTGTTGGTTTGCCTACACTGGAGATAAATTCTGAATAAATCCAACCATGGATTCTTGTGGTGTTGATCAGGTTAATTCGTGGTTAGCTTGAAGAGAGACAACCAGTCAAGTTTAATTAGTTGAGTAAGACCATCTCCAATGTATTTCTCTATTTTTACCTCTAAAATAGAGGAACTCTATAATAGAGGTGGGTTTTACTCCAATGTATTTCTCTAAAATAGAGATCTCTACATATAGAGCAAAATATAGAGAAATGCTATTTCTTCCTCTATAAATAGAGGAAAAAATAGCAATCTCTATTTTAGAGGCAAAAATAGAGATGGGTTGGAGTGGTTTTTCCTCTAAATGCTATTATAGAGGTGGAAATAGAGGTGGGTTGGAGATGCTCTAAAACCGGTAAGATTCAGCTTCTTGATTCAGCCATGTTTTGATGAGAACCAATTGATGTATGTTGGTTAACCTGTCAGGATCATTTGTCTAAGGTCTTGTTCTCTTCAGTCTTGGTTGGTTTATGATTTAATCAGTCTCATAGAACCAGTAGACGAACTGTTAAGAATTATGGGAATTAAACAGAACTGATTTGATCTTGTTTAGAACTGAATTGAGCTGAGTATGTTCTGATCTGATCTGAGCGGAGCTATCTATAGTCTGAAATTGTCTTGAACTGATGTCGTCTGAGTATAACCGAGTTAAGCTGTTGGGAACTGATTAGAACCGGAGTTAGCTGAGCATGAACTAAGCTGATATGAACCGAGTTAAATTGTTAAAGCTTGAACCGAGCTGAACATGGTATCAATCTGTCTTGAACCGAACTGATATGAGAGAACTGAACTGAAATGTTATGAACTGAGTTGAGTTTCTTCTTGAACCAGACTACTGAACCTTATGTTCCAACTGTTATGTTTTGAATTCAGATGGCCAAGGAGAGTATTCGGATCAGCCGGATCCTTGTGATGGTTCTGAACCGAGAGTGATCCAAAAGTGAAGTGTGATTAGCTTGAGCTCGAGTCTAGTCTTCCTTAACCAATCTCATGGATTTAAAGGTGAGTCTAGATAGATGATGAATGAATTATGAATGAGTATGCATGATTGCATATTGAATATGGTTGATTAATTAAGAATTAATCATGAATTAATTAAGGAATAATCATTGATTAATTAAGGATTAATCATGGATTAATTAAGGAGTAATTATGGTTTGATTGATTAAGTATTATTCCTTAATCTATATTTATATATGAAGTATTTATCTAGTTTAAATACTTAAGAATAAGCAAGAATAATTCTTTGAGGTTATCCCGAGCCTTAGTACTTGTTCTCAAGTACTAATCTATAAGTATTCTATTAATAAGTGTGAATCATGTGAAGTCTTATTGTATACTCACTCTCCCAAAAGTCCCGCATTGCCGTGAATTGGTCCTGCGATATGGATCAAGGTCATGAAGACACGATGATGGGGTCGCACCCTGGAGGCCGTGTAACTGCATGCAGCGTTGGATGTTCTATCTTGGAATATCTGATGGAGATGATGGTTATATTTATTCCCCGTTAAGCTCGGTTAGCCTTGGTGGTTTTCCGGGTTTAGCATATATATATATTAAGAGTATGAGTGATTGGCGGTTATCGTGGAGGTGATGTTTAAGATAGATTCACATGGATGGATTGAGAGGCCTTATATTAATTATGGAATATAATTCCACTGCATTCAAATGGTGTCGATTGCTCGGGATACTATTGATATGTGTTTGGGTGTGGGATTAGACTCACTGAGTAAACTAGTTACTCATGACTCATTTGATATGCAGGTAACCAGTAGGTGGGAGACCTTTACTCTAGGACGGGAAGGAACGGCATTAGCCAGCGGTAGTTTTATTATCCTTGCAAAGTCATTTTGATATATCTTATGAATAAGATTTGTAGACCAAAAACCTCGAGGTTAATTTATAACAAATTTTGTGAGATGATTTTGAAGGATATATAAATAATGTTTTTTTTATTTAAAAGTACGGGTTCCATATGATATTAGTCCTTGTCCGGACGAACTAACTATCAGGTATTGCTTTCTCGGGTTGAAAAGCCTAGAATGGTTTCCGATAGGAGCGTTGGTGTTCTTTGATTGTTGGTCTAAGGCGATCGGAAGTATTCTGAGAACCTTAGATCGACCATCGAGGAACATCGACCGTGTCATTTCCGGTCATCTATGATCGGGGGTGTCACAAAGGTGGTATCAGAGCATGGTTATACGATGCTAGAATGGGACTTGTTTCAAATGTTTTTCGAGTCAAAATGAGTCGCAAGGATAACTAGGATATGCTGGCTTGTTCCTTCATTTTAGGATAGATAGTCATGGGTAGTTACCTAACAGTGATATTTCATAGTAGAAGCACCGAGACAAGCTTGAATGGATGGAGCGTACTTACCGAGGTTATTATCATCATGATCAAGTTTGCTACCCTCATGGTGGGGTTCACTACCTTCCTGCTAGAAGTCAATAACCTCCTGCCTTCCTGCCGTTTTTTCTGAGTTTTAGTGGGGATGCTAATACTTTAGAGAGATTTATGGGATATAATTGATACATCGAATACATCTCCGGACTCGTGTGTTATCGATGTCAAGGTGGGTGTTGTTTGTGATCCAGTTCAGAGCGATTCGACTACACTTGATGACATAGATGCACTTATTATTCCGGTTTCTCAAGTCTAACTAGCTCATGCTAAGACGTACAAGCACCACAGCCATACAAGCATGATTTCTTAAGCATTTGTTTCAAGCTTAGCGTTGGAGGAAGAGATGGTTTGACTGTATTACAAGATGATGGAAGCACCATAAGCATTCTGTTTGCAACGGAATATCATGAAGCTTATGATGCAAAGAAGAAGAAGTTGGGACCATAAGATACTGAAGAAGGACTAAACCGTTAGAAGTATACTTTGGCTTGAGGCAGATTTGGGATCCAACACTCAGAGCAGAATATTCACGTGGCCGTTGTTCAGAGAATTACAAGAAGGATTTGGCAGCAAGCTATTTGGAGATGAACGCTATGAGTTGTTGGTCGAGAGTCAAGAGTTACTTCAGAGAGTTGAGTTCGAGTTGGACAGATTTCATGAGTTCAGGAAGTAGTATTTTCTACACAAGCATCGAGATACGTGGTCGAGTGAATTGGATTCATCGATTATGGTTTGGAGAATAAGCAAATGATGCACAAGTTGGGGTTGGTGGCAGTTTTGTTGCACATCAAATTTAGTGATCATTTCAATATGGGGAAAGGATGCAAGTTTTCACTGATCAAAGAAGCCTAAGGAAGAGCAAATATTGCTGCTTATGCTTTAAGAGGAAGTGATATTAATGATGATATGGAGTAGGATCTCAAGAATCATGAAGCGGAATTGGGAGTGATTTATTTTGCTGCCTTATAAGGAAAGAATAGAGAACCTTCAAGATTGCAAGTAGAAAATCAAGATGGCTTATTCATTCGTATTTGAGTAACTCAGTTGAAGGATGAGGATCTAAGGAATTCATAGAAGGAACTGGGTGAAGAGAATTTCGAAGAATAGTATGAGGACTGTGTCATGTACAAGTTCATAAAGTGGAGATGTGGGAGAAGGAATCCAAATTCAACCTAAACTTAAGCAGATGTGAAGTAAATCCCAAGGAAAATTGAAGAGTGCAAGGAAAAATGTATAACCATAAGGCATATGGGGATGCTCAAGTTGTTAAGAGATCAGAAGATATATTAACAGAGAAAGTGTGAAGTCATCATACAAGAGTACTTCGTTGGTAAATCAAGTTTGGTATAGGCGGACTTGTTGATTCCTCAGTTACTAGACAGAAGAAGGAAATCAGAAAGTAATAGAACAAGACTTGGATATGCGAAATTTCAGTGAGATTGAGTCGTTCAGAAGTTTTTGAAGAGTATCTCAGATAGATAAGAAGGGTATGGAATACTGTAAGGGAAATCATTTCTGGAATAAGTGTGTTTGTGTGTATTTGAGAGTGGCACCCTTGGTCTGAATCATGTTAGCGTGATTGATCGTGCATGTTCTTGTTTGATTGTTGCACAGTTAATCAAGTTAACATTGACCAGACTGGAGATGTTACATTCACGTATGGCACATCACCTCACGTTCCAAATTTCATGTTGCTGTTATGGGAGAAAGCCAGATAAAAAAAGTTGAGAAGTGATAGTCTATAGATACAAGATTGTTAGAAAAAGTATGTAGACCGCAGTTGACAAGAGTTGTGCAGAGTAAAGAATTTGGTTATCTTGAAAGTGGCTGCTCATAAAAGAAAGGATCGGTTGGGAGAATCAAGGGATCAACCATGAGTGGTTTTGATATGGGCAGATTAAGATAAGATCAGAGCTAATATCCAGAACTCCTTTCAGAGACTGTTCAGTAAAGAGTGTACAGTTACGTTTTCAGAATTCGGAGACGAATTCTTTTGAGGGGGGAAGAATGTAGTAACCCTCACGAGCAGATATAATTTTGGTCAAGAAAATTCTTTAAGATCAGTTTGAAGATTGATCGATCAGAATTTAAATAAAAATCGACACAGTGAATTAATCTCGACGGGGCTGTCTTTTGGTCGAAAAACCATCTCTTGATGGTTCTGGTCGAGTGTTAATTATTATCGGTGATTTTTATTCATGCTGGGTGAGTTTATTCAGAGCAGGACGAGATTCGAATGATGAAAAATATTTAGTCGAAACAGTCCGGAAAATATCGACAAAACTCTTAAAATTATTTCTGAACAGTCACATGCTTTGCACCTTCTAGCCTACTTGCTTCCTCAGTAATTAGGTCACATGACCTACACCTACTTGCTTGCCTGCTTGCTCATTAGAAGTCACATGCTGGTCACAAGCTACTTGCTTCAGCTGCTTGTAGCTTTCTTCATGGGAAGGAAAAGTTCAGCTGCTTGTGCTGCTTGGTGTGCTGAAGCATGTCACCAGCTGTCTAACCTCATCTTTGTCTTTTGTGGGAGCAAACCCTCATCTGAAGCAACTCCTTATGATATAAAATACCCTCTTCTCTCCTCTGGACGTTCATAACCTGCAAGAAAAACCAGAGAAAAATTCAGAGAGAAAGAGAGAAAGAAGAGAGAAAAATCTGTGAGAAAAGATTCATGAAAAATTCAGAAAAATATTCAGAGAAGAGGAGTGAGCATGGACAACTCTTTCTCACCATCCTGTGACTTTAATCAGTGAGTTTTGGAGTGTTTAAGAGCTGAAGATTTGGTGTCCTGAAGTTGAGAATCACCTATGTTCTTCAGCCTTTGATTTTGATCGGTAAGATGGTTGTGGATCAGTTTCTGTGAGAAGTTTTGTTGGTTTGCCTACACTGGAGATAAATTCTGAATAAATCCAACCATGGATTCTTGTGGTGTTGATCAGGTTAATTTGTGGTTAGCTTGAAGAGAGACAACCAGTCAAGTTTAATTAGTTGAGTAAAACCGGTAAGCTTCAGCTTCTTGATTCAGCCATGTTTTGATGAGAACCAATTGATGTATGTTGGTTAACCTGTCAGGATCAGTTGTCTAAGGTCTTGTTCTCTTCAGTCTTGGTTGGTTTATGATTTAATCAGTCTCATAGAACCAGTAGACGAACTGTTAAGAATTATGGAAATTAAACAGAACTGATTTGATCTTGTTTAGAACTGAATTGAGCTCAGTATGTTCTGATCTGATCTGAGCGGAGATGTCTATGGTCTGAAATTGTCTTGAACTGATGTCGTCTGAGTATAACCGAGTTAAGCTGTTGGGAACTGATTAGAACCGGAGTTAGCTGAGCATGAACTAAGCTGATATGAACCGAGTTAAATTGTTAAAGCTTGAACCGAGCTGAACATGGTATCAATCTGTCTTGAACCGAACTGATATGAGAGAACTGAACTGAAATGTTATGAACTGAGTTGAGTTTCTTCTTGAACCAGACTACTGAACCTTATGTTCCAACTGTTATGTTTTGAATTCAGATGGCCAAGGAGAGTATTCGGATCAGCCGGATCCTTGTGATGGTTCTGAACCGAGAGTGATCCAAAAGTGAAGTGTGATTAGCTTGAGCTCGAGTCTAGTCTTCCTTAACCAATCTCATGGATTTAAAGGTGAGTCTAGATAGATGATGAATAAATTATGAATGAGTATGCATGATTGCATATTGAATATGGTTGATTAATTAAGAATTAATCATGAATTAATTAAGGAATAATCATTGATTAATTAAGGATTAATCATGGATTAATTAAAGAGTAATTATGGTTTGATTTATTAAATATTATTCCTTAATCTATATTTATATATGAAGTATTTATCTAGTTTAAATACTTAAGAATAAGCAAGAATAATTCTTTGAGGTTATCCCGAGCCTTAGTACTTGTTCTCAAGTACTAATCTATAAGTATTCTATTAATAAGTGTGAATCATGTGAAGTCTTATTGTATACTCACTCTCCCAAAAGTCCCGCATTGCCGTGAATTGGTCCTGCAATATGGATCAAGGTCATGAAGACACGATGATGGGGTCGCACCCTGGAAACCGTGTAACTGCATGCAGCGTTGGATGTTCTATCTTGGAATATCTGATGGAGATGATGGTTATATTTATTCCCCGTTAAGCTCGGTTAGCCTTGGTGGTTTTCCGGGTTTAGCATATATATATATTAAGAGTATGAGTGATTGGCGGTTATCGTGGAGGTGATATTTAAGATAGATTCACATGGATGGATTGAGAGGCCTTATATTAATTATGGAATATAATTCCACTGCATTCAAATGGTGTCGATTGCTCGGGATACTATTGATATGTGTTTGGGTGTGGGATTAGACTCACTGAGTAAACTAGTTACTCATGACTCATTTGATATGCAGGTAACCAGTAGGTGGGAGACCTTTACTCTAGGACGGGAAGGAACGGCATTAGCCAGCGGTAGTTTTATTATCCTTGCAAAGTCATTTTGATATATCTTATGAATAAGATTTGTAGACCGAAAACCTCGAGGTTAATTTATAACAAATTTTGTGAGATGATTTTGAATGATATATAAACAATGTTTTTTTTTTTTAAAAGTACGGGTTCCATATGATATTAGTCCTTGTCCGGACGAACTAACTATCAGGTATTGCTTTCTCGGGTTGAAAAGCCTAGAGTGGTATCCGATAGGAGCGTTGGTGTTCTTTGATTGTTGTTCTAAGGCGATCGGAAGTATTCTGAGAACCTCAGATCGACCATCGAGGAACATCGACCGTGTCATTTCCGGTCATCTATGATCGGGGGTGTCACAGTGATCCTGGGAAGTTTGCAATACCATGCATAGTCAAGGGTGTTGAATTTCCCCATTCAATGTGTGACACATGAGCATCAGTTAGTATCCTCCTTATGATCATGGCAGACCAGCCTGGTTTGACCATCGAACATTCAACAGAATCCTTCACCTTCGTGGATCTTTTAGAAAAACGTTCAGGAGGTATCATAAGAGATCTGGAGGTACAGAATGCCCTTGTCTCTGTAGATTTTCATGTCCTAGACATCGAGCTTAACTGGAACTCTTCACTTCTGCTTGGAAGATCTTTCCTAGCTACAGAAGGAGCTGTATGTGACATGAACAAAAACAAATTGTGTCTGACGCTGATAGACCCCAACATCCAATACGACCCCATCCGACCTAAGAGAAAGGTCATTAACTCTGTGGATTACGGGAAAGAACTTGGCTTCATTGGCGCATGCCATTGTGGAGCAGAGTACGGATCAGAGTACGAAACAGAGTACTCGGAATCGATCGACACTCCCACCTTTCCATCGATCGATTCGAACGAGTCAACGGTGACCGATGACCGCAACAAAACGTCGCTCGACATTGATCAGCCGGTTGACCATTTTGCTTCACCTAATCATTGTTATCCACACTTTGCCTTCCAACCACCAAGCAAGAGAGGACGTGATGATTATTCCATAGGCAGTTGGGCAGACAGTGGTTTACATGAAAGTTTTGCAGTTAATACTGTAATTACTTCACCTAACGAGGAACATACAAAGGAATACAATGAGGATTATTGGAAAGAATGTGCAATAGAAATGTCTTTGCATGATGAAAGATTTGAAACCCATAAGTTCACCAACACGTTTCCAACATCGTTCGACGAAGTGCACTCCACATCGGTCGATACCCACCCTCGTCCAGCAAAACAACCGCTCACATCGATCGACACCCATACAGGAACATCGATCGATATTCGCGCCGCAGCGAAAATTCAGGAGCAGGAGAATATTCCCTCTCCAACTAGGTTTATAGATACCTATATAAAAAGTTTTGCACCCCTAAAGCCACCTCCACACACCAGAGCAGACACATAAGCAGAAAAGATGAACACTCTTCAATTTACATCAACAGGAAAATCCATGAAGAGGAATCATCTCAAGAACACAAGTTCTGCAGAAATTACTCTGCCATCGATCGATGCATCTGTATCACCATCGATCGAGACTACTCTTAACCCTAATCTTTATATTTCTATATTGGATGATAATGCAAACATTGATTACAGTTTTCTAACACCTGATGAATTTGGTATTTTCAGGAACCCAGATGGCAACGCACGTGCAATAGATGGAAGGATCTTACAAGTGTCCAGAGAGGACATAGCAGATATCCTTCAAGTGGTTAATGGACCTGACAACCTATTCTCACAGCAACGTGGCACTCCAGACGTCATTCAAACAGATCCTAACAACCAAGTAGGAGTCGCCGCAACAGAAATCAATCCAGATCTATCACGCCAACCAAAAGGTCAAGCATCGATTGCCGGGACAACTCAGACATCGATCGACAGGGTAACACCAACGTCGATCGATATGGATGACCCGACGTCGATCGACAGACGTTATGAATTTGAAAACCGCGCTTTTGACATGTACGGAGCCAGAAAGTTCACTTGGGAACGAAGGGACGAGTATGGAGTCTACAGAGATGAGTGTGGACACGCACAAAGCATAGCTGGTGAGATGATACCTGTCACAAAGGACAACATCAGGAAATTACTGGAAAGAGCATCTCTTTTTGAAGAGAGCCAGATCTGTCTTCCAGAACATGCCACTTCCTTCACACTCACAAGACTGGCACCAGAACTCTACACCAAAGATGAAATCAACGAGATGGTGTTTGGTATTTGTGGAGCTCATGAAAAACTGGGAGAGGAGCTCAAATCATTGGTAGAAGATACCCATCAACCTTTAGATAGAGGCTACAATGAGCTTTTCACAAGTATAGTAGAAATGAGGACAGAAATTGAGAGTCTACGTTAGCAACTTGAGAAGGAAGCCACGACCTCAACATCGATCGACGCACCACATGCACCATCGATCGACGTCAGTCTTCCTACAGCCCAGATCCCTGCAGAACCGCAATGTTCAGCAAAACACAAGGATGAATGGGAAGTCGCATACATCGACACGAGGATAAACGACGTATACTACCCTCTCAACAACAACGTGGACTGGCTGAGCACTAAAATCGAGCTACTACAGCAAGATCTGGACACCATTCGCAAGAAGGACCAACAACCAGCCACATCGATCGACGTGTGTACCATCACATCGCTCGACGCTAAGGTCTCAGCCATGAATGAGAGGCTGAGGACATGCATGACCGCTTCATATCACCAGTTATGATAGATTTAAACAAATTGTCTAGTCAAATACTTCATGCCCAAAGGGATATTGATAACATTACTAATCAAAAATTTTTGCAGGCAAACTCATCTTCGATCAACAGGCTACAAGGGCCATCGATCGATGGCAAGAATCCTGTGGAGTTACTTCCCTACACAGCAGCAGAGGTTGACGAGATCACATCCAAGATCTACACTGCTATAGACACCATGGAGGAACGACTTGACAAACGCTGCGATGACATCTACTTTCCATTCGACAACAGAATCAGTAGACGCACACAGAATGGATACAGAAAGAAGTCAAGGCCATTCAGAGGCAACTCGCAGCCCAACACCAGATATCAGCATCGATCTACAGGAAGCAAGCGAAATCGCTTGATGGTAAGTCGCCAAAATCGATCGACGAACACATAATCGCATCGATCGACGCCGAGTCTACACCAGCCGGCGAGCAGCTGATACACAAGACGATAGAGTCAATGCGCAAGGAACTGGCAGAACTTTCAGCATACGCCTATGACAACATAGGCTGGCACAAGGCCAGCATTGACAACGTTCAAGGAAGGCTACAGAACATCTCCAATGTACTTGAAAAGATGGATGACAAATGGACAAGAAATGATGAGGCCACAAGAAGTTTCATTGCATCTTGATCCAGAATGTGCAGAGATGACGTGGATGCTTGTTTTCCAACAAGCAGCTGTTTCTCCACCAAATAGCCAATCCCTACCACAGTCAAGCTAAATGACTATAACCAAGCGCTGAGTGGGAGGCAACCCACTATTAGGTATTTTAGTTTGGTTTTATTAGCTAGTGTTTATTTACTTTCGTTTTGTTCCTTTCAGATTTAGGAGACCCAAGTAGGAGGACCTGAATATCGACCGCCGACGAGACGTCGACATCACTCGACATAGACAAACACACGACGATCGATGTAACACTTTCCCATCGATCGATATCTAATCCGGTCAGATGTATCTTCCCAACTTGTTACATTTCGTACATCATTAACTATTTCATCATAACTCCGGCTGAGTTACACTGGGACAGTGTAATTTAAGTCTGGAGGACGATTTACTGATATAATTTATTTTATTATTATATAAATGGAATTTTAATACATTATGCTTAGCTATTGAAAATAGGGACTATAATCTTATATTGATTTAAACTTGAATATCTAACCAATCTTTAGCACCATTTTAGAATTACTGATTGCAGATAGCACTATAGATGCTAAAGCAGATCAACCTATCAAATACACACTTGCCTTGAAACGTATGAAGTAACCAAAGCTGATTTCCAACACTAAACCTGACATAACCGCTTGCCTTGGGGCTTGGTATACGTGGGATAGGATTCTTCAGACAGGTCTGGAAGGTAAAGCCTTGTGTAGATTATTTATCACATTTTCTCTCTCTAAGTTTCGACCCTAGAATAGTTAGTGAGTTCTATTAAAAAAAAATAATAATAAAAATAAAAATAAGATCTATTGTTTACTTAGGATGAGTCTGAACAGGACTTGGTGGCTAAAACCATTAAGGCTTGATTCATAAAGACTCCAATAAAAGAGTTCGAAACAGGACTTGGAGGTGGAAATCTTCAAGGCTCGCTTTCCCAAAGAACTCTTAGATATAGGTCAAAAAGAAGTGAACAGAGCTTGGTGGCAACCACCATTAAGTTTTGATTCATGGAAGCCTGTCCAATCTTGGTCACTGATCCTGCAATGGAAGCAGACTTTGACTCAAGAGAGAAAATTAGAGAGAGATGTTAGGGTCAAAATCGGTCACGACGGAATCAATGTCTGAAAGTCCATAAAAATCAGCATAACCATTTTTACGAAAAGTAATCTTCGTAAAGATATCTTTACGAACAGCATTGCAGTAAAATATCGTCCAAATCTCAATCGAACCACTAAATACCGATTGTCCGAAGGCAACGGACATGTATCCAAATCGGCTGCGGACAAGCTCGAGTATAGAAATCAGACCGCGGACAAGCCAAGCTCGATCGATACGCGGCGACCAAGCATGCACACAACTTGGCCAATCTCGGTCGCTACGTAGCGACCGAGCGAAGCCAATCTCGGTCGCTACGTAGCGACCGAGCTCAGCCAAGCCCGGTCTCTACGTAGCGACCGAGCGATCGTCCCGCTCGGTCGCTACATAGCGACCGAGCTCGAGCCAAAGCTCGGTCGCTACGTAGCGACCAAGCTCAGCCAAGCTCGGTCGCTACGTAGCGACCGAGCGATCGTCCCGCTCGGTCGCTATGTAGCGACCGAGCGTTCGTCCCGCTCGGTCGCTACGTAGCGACCGAGCTCGAGCCAAAGCTCGGTCGCTACGTAGCGACCGAGCGATCGTCCCGCTCGGTCGCTACGTAGCGACCGAGCTCAGCCAAGCTCGGTCGCTACGTAGCGACCGAGCGCTCGTCCCGCTCGGTCGCTACGAAGCGACCGGGTTCGAGCCAAATTTCGGTCGCTGTGTAGCGATTGAACCTTTCCGAACGTCAATACGACACCAGTTCTTGCATTCTCGTCAAAACCT
This sequence comes from Brassica rapa, assembly GCF_000309985.2. Classification (NCBI taxonomy): domain Eukaryota; kingdom Viridiplantae; phylum Streptophyta; class Magnoliopsida; order Brassicales; family Brassicaceae; genus Brassica; species Brassica rapa. Next base: position 33,751,226 of record NC_024797.2, read on the forward strand.
TCGAATGCTATCTCCCGAAGACCGTAGCAAGCTCAGTCCATGTTTCCCGCCATTCTAATTCATCGATCAAACTTCGCGGATTAGAAACCGCGGAAAACTCGTAGTAAATGTGTCGAGTCGGAAGACGGCCCAAGGGACCTAAAACACGACTCGAGGCCCATCCTATGATTTTCCTAACCAAAAGCCCGTAAACCACAGCCTGGTTTACGCTTGGTCCACAAGGAAGGATAAATGTCAAGTTTCCGCGGATAAATACGGAAGTTTTGAAGATAATTGTGAAGATCGGGAAAAATGGAATATCTCCATTTTTATGCTATGACGGCTTAAGGGCAGAAGAGTAAAAGCGTAAACCGACCTTGGAGCTAGTATATAAGGAGTCCTAGGCGAGGAGCAAGGAGAGAACTTTTTAGACTCGGAATTCTCTGCACTTAGAGCATCCCCATTAGTGAACCCCATGAAAGGGGTTCACAAAGCATTTTTTTATTATTTTTTTTTTGGGGTTGATTTTTGTTTTTTAAAAAAAAAAAAAAAAAAAAAAAATTATTTTTTCGGACCAGTCGCGGGCCGCCACGTGCCGTGGGGCCCGCGCTACAGTGATGAACCAGGTTCATGGGGAAGGGGTGGAGAGAGACAGGTTCATCACTATTCCTTATTTTAATATTTTTTTTTTTGGGAATGTGTGTGAACCCCCCATAAGTTCACTAATGGGGGTGCTCTTAGAAACTTTAGGCTTTATTCTCGACAAGTTCGGTTTCTATGACTGGCACTCAATTACTAGACGAACTCGCCCAGGCAGTTTGATCTCTTTTCCAGCTCTATCAATTGAACTACGTTCGGCTTGATCCTCGAAAGGGGCACGTAGGCAGCCTTTAACAAGGTTCAGTCCGAAATCAATCAAAAACCTTTTATTTATCTTTTTCGTCTTTTGTTATCGAGCTGCAACTCAAATAGGTTTGAGCTTTTAGGCTGCTAGAACTAAGTAACTCGCTGACAGCCTTTGCGGCCAAAGCTTTTATGATCCCTTGTAATGATCGCAACGCTCTTACGCGGACTCGAAATAAGATCTACTGTTTTCTCAAAACTCGTTTGTTATCTTTTCATGATTTCCGCATATATTCGATCACTTGTCGTTGGCTCTCGCAGAGATCCGGGACCTCTGGGAAATTAGGGTTTTCCTAGTTTCCTTATTTAAACAGAAATCGACAGTGCGAATTTCGGTTCCCACAGTTTGGCGCTAGAAGGAGGGGGGGTTACGGATTACTCTTACTCATGGCCACAAAACGCTTGATTGAAACGATGTTTGGATATATGAAAGACAAACTCGCAGCACTGACTGCTCCTATGGCCAACGCTTACGCAAACGCCGTAGTTTTCAACAAAATCGAAAACTTAGTCGCGACCTTCCGCCACAGGAAGATCACTAAAACAAGCTCGCGATTTCTCCTTGTAAACAAGAAGGGAAACGATAAATCTTATCAAAACCCCGTAAAGAAATCTCGATGCGTAAGGGTTTTACCAAAACACGTTTTCCGAAAGTATTTCGGAAGGATAAAACTTGTTCTCCCAAAAAAACCGCTGAAAAACCCCTACGTTAATCGCGGAAAAAGGAAACGCAACAAAACGATTACACAGCTCGGTCGCTACGTAGCGACCGAGCACGCACACTGCTTGGTCGCTACGTAGCGGTCGAGCACGCACACGCTGCTCGGTCGCTACGTAGGGACCGAGCTCAAGCCAACTCTCCACTCGCTACGTAGCGACCTGTAAGGCCTCAGAAAGGTCCTCCTTTGGGTTCTCTTTTGAATCCTCGTCGAAACACTTTTCGTTTCGTCTCAATCAGAGTTTCCGTTGAGATTTTACGACGAAAACAAGTAGGACTCTTCTCGGCTTGCTTCCACTCGCTACGTAGCGACCTGTCAGACTGTCAGTCGCTACGTAGCGACCTGTAAGGCCTCAGAAAGGTCCTCCTTTGGGTTCTCTTTTGAATCCTCGTCGAAACGCTTTTCGTTTCGTCTCAATCAGAGTTTCCGTTGAGATTTTACGACGAAAAAAAGTACGACTCTTCTCGGCTTGCTTCCACTCGCTACGTAGCGACCTGTCAGACTGTAAATCGCTACGTAGCGACCTGTAAGGCCTCAGAAAGGTCCTCCTTTGGGTTCTCTTTTGAATCCTCGTCGAAACGCTTTTCGTTTCGTCTCAATCGGAGTTTCCGTTGAGATTTTACGAAGAAAACATGTACGACTCTTCTCGGCTTGCTTCCACTCGCTACGTAGCGACCTGTCAGACTGTCAGTCGCTACGTAGCGACCTGTAAGGCCTCAGAAAGGTCCTCCTTTGGGTTGTCTTTTGAATCCTCATCGAAACGATTTTCGTTTCGTCTCGATCGGAGTTTCCGTTGAGATTTTACGACGAAAACAAGTAGGACGCTTCTCGGCTTGCTTCCATTCGCTACGTAGCGACCTGTCAGACTGTCAGTCGCTACGTAGCGTCCTGTAAGTCCTCAAAGGGTCCCTCCTTTGCGTTCTCCTTTGAATCCTCTTCGAAACGCTTTTCGTTTCGTCTCGATCAGAGTTTCCGTTGAGATTTTACGACGAAAACAAGTGGGACTCGTCTCGGCTCCCTTCCACTCGCTATAGCGACCGAGATGACATCCTCACTCGCTATAGCGACTTGTCAGGCATCAAAGGGGTCCTCCTTTGCGTTCTCCTTTGAATTTTAATCGAAAAGCTTTTCGTTTCGTCTCAATCGGAGTTTCCGTTGAGATTTTACGATAAAAATAAGTAAACCTCATCTTAAACTCCTTGGCTTGTTTCTGCTCACCCTACCTCCATCTTTGCGTTCACTTTCAAATGTCGATTGAAACGTCTCTTGTTTCGCCTCGATTGAAGTTACCATTGAGACTTTACGATATAAAAAAAAAAACCGCAAAGACCTATTTTCTCGCATGGATTCAGATTAATCGTATGAAACGGCAATGGTTAACTTAACACCTTAGCCGCCTTAACTATACGATTACGTTGAACCTTTTTACAAAAATTGACGTCTTATCTAAGGAGAAGATAACAGTCAAGTTCGGAAGATAAATGTCGAGTTTCAAAGGATAAACACCAATATCGGAAATGGCGAACATACACGAGAATAGGAAACAAAAATGAGCACGCAAAACTGAGAAGGGACAAAACTGCATCTTCGAGAGAACTAAGGTATTTCCGACTTGAAATTTTTGAAATCAGACTTGGAATTTTCGTAGGAAATTACTTTGAGGCTGCCATAGAACTTTAGGGAACGTAAAACCTAGGCGGATAGTCTAGCGAACTAAGTTTTGAGCGATTTTTCCTGTCTCGATATATTGTTCCATAATTGCTCATCCAGATCTTGCAAACCGATCTAAACTCCCCGAAAGTCGAGAAACGATCGCCACGCATATCAAGTTCACTTCCTAAAGAGAGAAAAAGTTAGAGACATGAACGTCGTCTTAAAACCGATTCGTTTCTGGCAATTTTCTCGGAACCGAATTATCGATCATTCCAAACATCAGGAGAAGAAACGTACACAACCCTTCAAAGTATCGGTTCAACCGTTTTTCTTTCGTAAAAAAATAAAAGGGAGTAGGTACGTACACTATACTCGTATACTCCCAAACTTCAAAAAACTTCTGCAAATCGTCAAGAATAGGCAAACGACAATCTTAATATTCGTCTAAACGCTAGCAACCTATCCAGACGATCATGAACATAATCTCAAAAACTATACATCATTTCTTGTCGCAATCATGTGTACAGAAAACTTGTACCAATATCAAACTGAAACTCGACGATTAGCCAAAGTATTGAAGCCTTTTCCGGCTTCAGAAAGCCAGTTTCGTTTTAAAAATTTCTACGAGAAATCTTCAATCACCAAAGCGTTTCTTTCAGTTTCCGTTGTACCAATTAAGTCACGGAAAAGCATCGAAAACATTTGCGACGAAGAAAACTCGAGAATAGATGTAGCATCGTGCACATTAAAAGGAGCACTTTCCTCCCGATGGTTAGCTAGATCCTCCTATGGTTGACTAATTCGTTCAAGAAACAAATGTATCATGAGAATCCTCGCAAAAAACCTATGAAAAACGTTCTGCGAAGAGATCGTATTGAAATAAACTTCGGTACACTCCATGAGTAACTCCAAGCAACTTTCGCCTAAGATCAAAATCACAGCAGAAACGTTTCTCGTAAAACCCGCAGAAACAACGCTGCTTTGACATATGTATACATACACTGATTTACAACCTTCGTAAAACCGGTTATATGATATGATAAATTATCGTATAGCCCACAGTCGGAAAGCATATGATAAATTTTTCGTAACGAAACTAAGTCCTAACAATCAAACGGTTAACGGAAATCTAAACTTGGTCGAAAATTGACCAAATTCAATACGCTCCACAATTCACTTTAAGCCCGCAACGGTTTACCTATAATACGCGGCATGTAAGGAACAACAATTTTTGCTGCGAACATACGTAGTCAAACAAGAACGTTTCTCAAACGCAGGGCTAAGACTAAACCCTTGCAACATCGCGAAACATCTTCATGCCCGCCAACATTTCAAGCACGAAACGCGGCATACGAAAGAATAACAAATCTTCAGCATCGCGAGACGTCGCAGACGCCTGAAGATTCGTTATTCGACGAAATTTCCTTCCTCGATAAAAACATTTTCTTGGAAGACCAGACAGTCATACGCACTAACATCTTCTCAAAACATATCCTTCGCGAAGACTCGAAACGGTATTCTTTACCATTAAGTTTGTTGCTGATCACAACAAACTCTCAACGTCCTAAACAGACTTAGCCATCTCGTAGATGACTCTCGTACATCCGACACAAGGATAATAGCGCTATAAAAGAAATCCGAAATTTTGGTCCAGCACTTCCGATCTCCGGAGAGATGCTCGATTCCAACCATACAAGTCGTATAAGCCGAGAACCTATCGCGGACTTTAAATCGGTATGAATCAGGATGAAACTGAAACGGGATACGTAAGTCGAATTAGTCATCGCACCCTCTAAAACCAGGAGTAAACCTAGGTCTTGCCCTAAACCCAGGGCACTGGTCTCTAACATCTCTAGGCATAGTATCAAACACCCTGATACGAGATCCCAAAATTTGTCTCTTTGCCAATATTCGAGAATCTTCAGAAATCCCGCAAGTTTACACACTGCGGAAAACTCTCGAAACAGATTACGGGTATAGCAATTCACACAGAGTTAGATTACGAGATGACAACTCGTAGTTTTCCTTCTACATCCATACAAAATACCATCGGCAGCAACACGCCTTATAACTGCTACATAAAAACTAGACCATAAAGGTCCTACTGGAAAACTAGTCATAAGAACCTTAACTCCAAGATGAACTACGAAAGGCTTGATCCCTTCAACAAGGGTACGTAGGCAGCCGTCATAAGGCGCAGCCCCAATCTTTTCGCGTTTTCTACTTTTAGGAGAGCGAGAAGATCACTTACCACAGACCTTTTCAACCATTAATTCCGCCTAACTCGCCTAACTTGCCTAACTTTCCAAGCCACTCGCTAGAACCTCACGCTAGAAGCTCATGATTCTAACGAGCTGGGGGGCTAACTGTTGGGGTCAAAATCGGTCACGACGGAATCAATGTCTGAAAGTCCATAAAAATCAGCATAACCATTTTTACGAAAAGTAATCTTCGTAAAGATATCTTTACGAACAACATTGCAGTAAAATATCGTCCAAATCTCAATCAAACCACTAAATACCGATTGTCCGAAGGCAATGGACATGTATCCAAATCGGCTGCGGACAAGCTCGAGTATAGAAATCAGACCGCGGACAAGCCAAGCTCGATCGATACGCGGCGACCAAGCATTCACACAGCTCGGTCGCTACGTAGCGACGAGCGTTCGTCCCGCTCGGTCGCTACGTAGCGACCGAGCTCGAGCCAAAGCTTGGTCGCTACGTAGCGACCGAGCTCGAGCCAAAGCTCGGTCGCTACGTAGCGACCGAGCGATCGTCCCGCTCGGTCGCTACATAGCGACCGAGCTCAGCCAAGCCCGGTCGCTACGTAGCGACGAGCGATCGTCCCGCTCGGTCGCTACGTAGCGACCGAGCTCGAGCCAAAGCTCGGTCGCTACGTAGCGACCGAGCGATCTCCCGCACGGTCGCTACGTAGCGACCGAGCTCGAGCCAAAGCTCGGTCGCTACGTAGCGACCGAGCTCGAGCCAAAGCTCGGTCGTACGTAGCGACCGAGCTCGAGCCAAAGTTCGGTCGCTACGTAGCGACCGAGCGATCGTCCCACTCGGTCGCTACGTAGCGACCGAGCTCAGCCAAGCTCGGTCGCTACCTAGCGACCGAGCGCTCGTCCCGCTCGGTCGCTACGAATCGACCGGGCTCGAGCCAAATTTCGGTCGCTGTGTAGCGATTGAACCTTTCCGAACGTCAATACGACACCAGTTCTTGCATTCTCGTCAAAACCTTCGAATGCTATCTCCCGAAGACCGTAGCAAGCTCAGTCCATGTTTCCCGCCATTCTAATTCATCGATCAAACTTCGCGGATTAGAAACCGCGGAAAACTCGTAGTAAACGTGTCAAGTCGGAAGACGGCCCAAGGGACCTAAAACACGACTCGAGGCCCATCCTATGATTTTCCTAACCAAAAGCCCGTAAACCACAGCCTGGTTTACGCTTGGTCCACAAGGAAGGATAAATGTCAAGTTTCCGCGGATAAATACGGAAGTTTTGAAGATAATTGTGAAGATCGGGAAAAATGGAATATCTCCATTTTTATGCTATGACGGCTTAATGGCAGAAGAGTAAAAGCGTAAACCGACCTTGGAGCTAGTATATAAGGAGTCCTAGGCGAGGAGCAAGGAGAGAACTTTTTAGACTCGGAATTCTCTGCACTTAGAAACTTTAGGCTTTATTCTCGACAAGTTCGGTTTCTATGACTGGCACTCAATTACTAGACGAACTCGTCCAGGCAGTTCGATCTCTTGTCCAGCTCTATCAATTGAACTACGTTCGGCTTGATCTTCGAAAGGGGTACGTAGGCAGCCTTTAACAAGGTTCAGTCCGAAATCAATCAAAAACCTTTTTTTTATCTTTTTCGTCTTTTGTTATCGAGCTGCGACTCAAATAGGTTTGAGCTTTTAGGCTGCTAGAACTAAGTAACTCGCTGACAGCCTTTGCGGCCAAAGCTTTTATGATCCCTTGTAATGATCGCAACGCTCTTACGCGGACTCGAAATAAGATCTACTGTTTTCTCTAAACTCGTTTGTTATATTTTCATGATTTCGCATATATTCGATCACTTGTCGTTGGCTCTCGCAGAGATCCGGGACCTCTGGGAAATTAGGGTTTTCCTAGTTTCCTTATTTAAACGGAAATCGACAGTGCGAATTTCGGTTCCCACAAGAGAGAGAGAGATAAACTAAGAACTAACTTTTACCTGCAGCTCCAAATACCTGTCTGAAATCCTTGCATCCTATGATCGATACTCCCAAGGTAAAGCATTCACTTTATATTTATGCTAAGAAATGAAGTCAGTAGAGGGGATGTCAGACGTGAATTGATGAGTTGTGTTATGTTGGAAATCGTTGCTAAGCTAGGATATTGCATAGTGTGCTTCTGTGATAAGGACCTTTTAAATTTGGTTGCAAAATTGTTGAGGAAAAGATTTCTATGCTTTAAAATCTTAAGTCCCTAATATTTTCAAACCTCTTTAAGAGAGACTGCCTGTATGTTTTTCTTGAGGACAAGCAAAATGGTAAGTCTGGGGGAGTTGATATACCTTGGATTTGACCTGTTTTCATCCATGGTATATAAGTGTTTTACTATATATATATATCTATGTTTTCCACTCTTCTAGGTATGTTTTCAGGTTCAGGTGCATTTCGGAGTAAAGCTATGACTTTGGAGCATTTTGGAGCTTAAAGGACATTTCACCCGAGCTGACCATGTAGAGGTCGACACGAGGAAAAACAATCGATCGATGCTCATCAGTGATGTCGATCGACACCAAGAGATGCCTCGACAGATGAAGATTAATATCGATCGATGTACACAAGTACCATCGATCGATGTCGAGACAGTAAACACGCGACATTTTGGATCCAGCGGACTTAAAACCCAAGGTCAAGCCAAATTACAAAAATGCCCTGACGAGTTTTTAACCTAGTAGATTATATTCTGCCTAAGTGTTTTGACGGCAAGAGAGAGCTTTTTGTTACAGTTTTATTTTGAGAGAGAGAAGAGAGTTTTGGAGAGAAGATCACTTGTCATTGGAACTCCTTGTTATCATTTCTTTTCATATGAGTTTCTATTTCTTCATTTTTTTGCTTTGCTATGTCTGAGTAGTTCACTTATTAGATCCAGGGTTCAGATAGGTTTGTGGGATTAGCCCCAAATTATAGATCTGCCTTGCTGTGATATTCATGATAGATTTTTATTCATTGCTTGTTTTAGCCTTGCTAACTAGAAGTTGATCATAGGATTGCATACTCAAGCACCCTTGTTATCCCATCCTGACATCTATCTATCATATTAGGACTGTTAGAGAGGGCTAACCGCCAATTTAGTATCTTAATAGGGCATATCATACTCGCGCATAGGCCTGGCTAGAACCTGTCGATCGATGTCCTCAACTGACTATCGATCGACGTTGGCAAAGGTGTATCGGTCGACGTCCCAATAGGACCATCGATCGACACTCTTTCCTTGTCGACATACTAACCGTTGAGACACGAGATCTAGCATGTTAACCAGTGAAACATGCGACAGCTGATCACTGAGTTAAGCGGTTGAGCTCTAATATATCATGCATGCAACAAATAGGTATCTATAGATATTATAATCTCCAACACCTGAATAGTGGCCCTGCATCTAATATCATTTCCAACCAAGTTACATTTACTATTTACTTCGCTTGTTACTATTGCTATTTCATTTAAACATTTACAACTTTTAGAATTAATAAACACTAGATTTAATTGTTCCCTAGCTCCTTGTGGATTCGATCCCTAAGTACTACATCTGAACCTCTTTTGATGAGAGTAACACTCCTTAGGGTAATTTGAGTGGTATCAGTTAGTTATATATTGTTTTGGATTTCGTTAAGATTAGCTCATCGATCAAAAGCTATTGTCCAGAAATGATAACTCTTTTAACATTTACAATAAGAAATCCCATTTTAATAAGGAGAAAATTGGAAAAAAATGACACTTTGAACTTGAATTTGTCACACTAATATTTGTATAAGATTTTTTGGGAAAATAAGATTTTTGTTTCTGTAAATACTAAACTACACATAATTTTCAATTAAGTAGAATTAAAATTTTATATTAAAAGTTTTGTAAAATATTTTAAATGGGAAATATTAAAAGTTTAAAGTAAAATAACAATACTTAAAACAAAAATAACAAAAGGGAAAATTATCCCCCGATACCCTAATTTAAACTTCTCCTCATTCTCCGCCATAGAAGAAAGCCTCTCCATGGCAATTTAGGGTTCGACCGAGAGAAGCCTTGCTCTTCGTCGGAGTTTCATCTACCCAAAGTTTTGCATCTTTTCTTCGTCATCCTCCTCTTCGATTTCACTTAAGATACAACGACATCCAAGTCTTCTTCCTCTTCGTTGGACGGGTCAAAGCGAATTACGAAGGGTTCTTCCATTTTCGTTTCAGTTCTTCACACAAGGTATTCAATTACTTCAATTGATTCTCATATAAATGAATATCGAGTTGTTCTTCCCTTTTACATAGATTTTTTAAAAATCGATTGTCTTTCTCTCATTATTTGTGTCGAGTTGTTCTCTTCTTCGATTTGTTCTCCTCTTCGATTCTCATATAACCTGTTGAACTAACAACTTTTTATGCGTTTTTAGATGTCTCTGGAGTTACCAAAGAGGATTTTTAAGGAGGGCGAAGAGCCCCAAGTGACTCAGATCAATAACAACTGCAGGATTGACTACATTGTGCGAAAGTTGACTGAGTGGATGCCAAAGGAGTTTGAAGTTGTGAAGAAAGATCCGGTCTTCTCTCAGATTTTTAAGCTGCATAAGAATGGTCTTGGGTTCTCCGCAAGAGTGGTACACAACTTCTTGTGTAGGGAGCTGGTGACTTACAAATTGCACGAGCTTTGGTTTGTCTTTGCGAGAAGACCGCTTTGATTCTCATTACAAGAGTTCCATGCAGTAACCGGGTTTGAATGCGATTCTCATATCTCTCTTAAGGAGTTCGAAGAGTGGAAATATGACGGTGGTTTTTTGAAGCAATGTGTTGAGGAGAAAAGATAGAACAGTTACACTCTTCAGCCTGTGGAATAAGGAGAAGGAAGCAGTTAAGAAGTGGAAGAATGCAGATCGCATACGACTGATCTATCTGGCCATCATTCTCTGTGTGGTTTTAGCGAGAGATGAGAAGGCTAATATCCCCCTCAAATACATCAAGGTGGTCATGGATCTTGAGAAGGTTCGAAAGTATCCTTGGGGGGTTGCTGCTTATGACCTTCTCTGCAACTCCATAGCCAAAACTCGTGACAACCTGAAGGATAAGACTACTAGTTATGTGTTGGATGGATTCTCATACGCCTTCCAGATTTGGGCAATGGAAGCTGTACCAAAGATTGGGAAGCTATGTGGAAAGAAACTTGACAAAGGTTTAACGAAAGGTCCTAGATGCATTAACTGGATGGGAGCTGGAAAGGTGTCATATGAAGAGAATATTCTGTTGGAGCAAATACTGACACCTGAGGTAATCTCTTATCTTTATGTAAGTTGAGTCCATCTGGTTTCTATGAATTTTCTAGGATCTAACTCTTTGTACCTTTCTTGTGTAGGATGACATCTATGCTTATATCGACTGGGGAGGAAATTATGATGTAGTCCAAGCTGATGCTTTTTGCAGAGATGATGATGTGAAGGATGACAGAATCAAGAACCTGATGGAGTTGATAAGAACAAGACATGATTTTAGTGACCATATTTGGGAAATCGAAGAAGCTCCAGAGGTTTGTTCAGATCTTCATGATGAAGCACATGTGAATGATGAATCGGCTGTGATTGATGAATCGGCTGTGAATGATGAAGCGGCTGAGAGTGATGAAGACTACCATACTCCAAAAGGATCAAAGAACCTAGGCGCTACATCAAGAAGGGGTAAGAAGAGGCTTCCGGATCATGGTATGGAAAAAAGGAAGCATAAGGTTCTCTCTTCTGGTCCTAAGCAATCACTTTTTAATGAAAACATGAAGGCTTTTGTGGCACAGTTGTTTGAGCAGAGTTTCTCGGGAATGGAACAGCGGCTACAAAGACAGATGGCTGAGACATTTGAGCATATGAGGACATAGCTTAAATATTTACAGAAGGAACCAAGCGTTGACGTTGAGCTTGGAAAGAAGGCAGAAAGCGTTATCGTTGAGCTTGGAGAGCCTTCAGCGAAGAAGCCTTCACCGAAGAAGCAGTCACCGAAGAAGCCTTCAACGAGCCAGACACCATTGAGGAGGTCCACACGCGGGGTAAAGAAACTCTAGTCTTCACCACTCTCTTAAATGTTTGCATGTCTGTTTGTCTTAATGTCATCTATGATATCGGCCTGAATTTTGTGGTGTTTTATAAAGTCTCGGTTTGTAAGTGTGCTTTGTGTGTTAGACTCCTTGGTTTGTAAGTGTGCTCTGTGTGTTAGACTCCTTGGTTTGTAAGTGTGCTTGAAGTGTTAGTGTCTCTGGTTTGTAAGCGTGTACTTTGAAATTTATGTAATGTGCTTGGTGTGTAAAATATTACAACTATTTATAAAATGCTCATGCAGTGGCCTTGTTTGTGCTTAATGTTATGTTGTTAATTGATTTGATGTGAATTTTAGCTAGCAGATGATGATGTCGTTAATATTATGTTGTTAACAGGAAGCATCACAAATTTCATTTGATGTGAATTTTAGCCAAGCAGATGATTTCATTCCCGGGATAGGAACGCAAGGCGTTGAAGGTCTTTCTCAGACCTTGTATGTACCCGGCTTTGATCCATCTCAGAAAAAGAAGGGAGATGAGTGGTGGACTCCAAGGACTTCAGTTCGAGATTCAATAGCTCCACTGCCGTCAGATTGGGATATATGGAATAAAGGAAAAGGACTTCAGCTTACTGATTCACCATTGCGCACATATGGTTCTCCGCAGTCGTCACTGTATTATTGCTCTGAAGAATCATGGATAAGATTCACGGAATGGATTAAGAAAGCAAAACCTTTACCACTTGGTCCGTCAATCTTAAATTTTTCTATAGCTATAAGGATAGTAAGTCCTGGACAATGGCTTGGCAACGAGGTAATTTTTTATTGTACTAATTTGTTGAAATTATCTTTGTAACACATCTTCGTTGCTACATTAGTTTATTTTCATTGGGAATATTCAGGAAATGGATGCAGTTATGTCTATATGGCGAGTCAACACAACTTTGAAGCGTTGGGCTCCAAGCCGTGTTGCTTTCTTAAATGCTATGTTCTGCCTCCAAATCGAAGCTGCATACAACAAGTTCTTTCCTAACAAAAAAGCGTATGAATTGCCTGATTTTCTTCTTGGTTACGGCAGAGGAGATCTTCCATCGCATGGGCGGACTGATCAAATTTGGGGTATCGATGTTGATCATCTCTCTTTTCCTTTGTTTGTAAATGGTAATCATTCACTCCTCTACACTTCTTAGTTTTCAGTTGGGTTTCATTTACAAATTTAGTATTCTCTGACGCAGGTAATCACTGGGTTGCCGTCTGCATCAACATTATTGAAAAAAGGGTGGAAGTCTTTGACTGCGGTGGCGGAAGGAATAAACAAAACGTTGAGAAGTTTGCTGCTTTGATTCCTAGGGTAGTGAATGCTGTTGCACCACCTGAAAGACAGAAGCAGCTACTCCTCGCATCATATTCTATCGTGGATGTGCCTATGAAGGCGAGATTGAACAAGTCTTGTTGTGACTGCGGTGCATACGCACTCAAGCACTTGGAATGTCATCTGCTAGGTATCGACCTCGGTTTATTGGATGATGAAATAATAATGGGTTGCAGACAGAAGAAACCTTTCAGCAACAACAACAGAGGCTATGGAAACCCATTCTACTAGAATCCACCACCACAAACTCAGGAGGGCAAGATTGAAGCAATGCTTGATAGAGTTCTGGAAGGACAGCAACAACTCACTGTGGATTTCAATGGGAAGATAGATTCTGCCTACAACAGTCTGAACACAAGAATTGGGACTTTCGGGACTCAGGTTAGGCAGCTTGAAATACAAGTAGTTCAGGCTGAAGACACTGTAAAGAGGCAAGAAGCCTTGGCTAGAGAGGCAGGAGTTGAGAGAGCAAAACACCACGTTAATGTCATCATAGATGATGATTTTTGGCAAGTGATGAGGCATGAGAAGCTTGGAGAAGGAGACTTCAAAGTTGAAAGCTCCATGAGTTTCGGCGGATCACAATGGTGTCGACCGATGTCAATGGATACACATCGATTGACAGACCATGATGAAGATCGATCGACAAATTACTCTCGACATCGATCGACGTCGTCTGCTGAATTGACTGCAGAGTGTAGTGCAGTTTGAATCATGACTCATGAGGAATTCGCAGAAAAACATCATCACCCACCCTCCCATTTCTACGTCAAAATCGATCGACCGCATGAGCCAGCAGCCGACCGACAAAGAGAGACCGACATCGATCAACCCCCCTCATCTTCCATCGATCGACGGGCACCTCTCACCTACCGAGTGAGGTTACAATCTATTGATAATGACCGAATTAACGCACTCAGACCACCACCTAAACCATCCGCCAACCCACCAGAACTTACAACCAACCCTTCAGACACTACACCAGAGCCTATGCAAGTTGATGAGGCAACTCAAGGAAGAAGGTTAAGGAAGAGGAAGGAGAAGATTATTAAGAACCTTAAGAGAGAAGCTTATGAGAAGGAGTTGGATGGTTTCACTAAGAGAGTTCTCAGAATCCCAGTGGAGAAACCTTTTGATGAAGTTTATTTCACAGGCAGGTTGTGGATGTTCTTCAGAGAGACTAAGGAAACTGAGGAGGACATTAGGAGAATGTTTCATCATGTCAGGGAAAGAATGAAACTAAGGAGCACATTGAAGAAGAAGAGTGATCCTGGAAAGTTCGCAATACCATGTGTGGTGAAGGGTATTGAATTTCCCCATGCACTTTGTGACACAGGAGCATCAGTCAGCATACTACCTTAGGTTATGGCAGACCAGCTGGGTCTAAAAATAGAGCCTTCATCAGAATCTTTCACCTTCGTGGACCTTTCAGAAAGAAGCTCAGGAGGCATCATAAGAGACCTTGAAGTACAGATTGGTAATGCCCTTGTCCTAGTAGATTTTCATGTCCTGGACATAAAGCTAAACTGGAACTCTTCACTTCTGCTTGGAAGAGCTTTCCTGACTACAGTAAAAGCTGTATGTGACATGAACACCAACAGATTGTGTCTGACACTGATAGATCCAGACGTCCACTATGACCCAGTTCGAGTTGTGAGACAACAAGTCAACCTCCTGGAGCTTGGAAATGATCTTGGCTACATTGCAACATGCCATTGTGGAGCAGAGTACGAAACCGAGTACGAAACAGAGTACGCGGAATCGATCAACACTCACACTTTTTCATCGATCCATTCTAATGAGTCACCGACGACCGATGAACGCTATCCCACGTCGCTCGACGGGAAGCAACCGGTAGACCACTTCACATCACCAGATCAGTGTTATCCAGACTTTGCCTTTCAACAACCCAACAACAGAGGACGAGAGGACTATTCAATAGGCAGTTGGGCAACCAGTGGATTCCATGAAAGTTTTGCTGTGGATACTGTAATTCCTTCATCCAATGAGGATCCTACAGAGGAGTATGATGAGGATTACTGGAAGGAAAGAGCTATAGAGATTGCTATGTAGGATGACATATATTCAGCCATTCCTTCAACAACACGTCTCCACCATCGATCGATATAGTTCACTCAGCATCGGTCGATACCCACCCTCATCCAGCAAAACGTTCTTATGCATCGATCGATACCATACCTGGTACATCGATCGATATTAAAGCCGCCGCCTTTGAAAAGGAAAAAGGGAATATTCCAATTCCAAGTAGGTTTACCAATACCTATATAAGGAGTTTTGCACCCCAGATTACTTCTCACGACACCGAAGCAGAAAAGATGAATGCTCCCACAAACCAATCAGAAGGAACATCCAGGAGGAGCATTCAATCCAAAAACCCTAATTTCGTAGACAAACGTCTACCATCGATTGATACTCCAGTATCAACATCGATCGATGCTCACTCTAAACCTCAACTTTCTTTATTTACTAAGAAGAATATGAGTATGGATTACAGTTTTCTAACTCCTGATGAATTTGGTATTTTCAGGGACCCATATGACCATGCAAGAGCTATGGATGGAAGAATTCTAAAAGTATCCAGAGAGGACATAGCAGACATTCTTCAGGTGGCCAATGGACCAGACAACTTGTTTACGCAGCAACGCAGCATTACAAACAACATTCAAACAGTTCCAGACGAACATCGAGGGGCTAACACAACAGCAATTGGTTCACACCAATCATACCGACCAGTTGGCCACGCATCGATCGACAAGATTGCTCCAACATCGTTCGACAGGGTAACACTAACGTCGCTCGACAAGGCACCCTCACAATGGATCGACAGACGTTACGAGTTTGGACATCGTGCTTATGACATCAATGGAGCAAGAAAGTCCATATGGGAACAAAAGGACGAATATGGAGTCTACAGAGATAAGTTTGGATATACAAGGAGCGTAGCTGGTGAGATAATCCTTGTTACCAAGGACAACATCAGAAAAATTCTGGAGAGAGCATCACTACATGATGAGAGTCACATATGCCTTCTAGAACATGCCACTTCCTTCACACATACAAGACTGGCACCAGAGCTCTACACCAAGGACGAGATTAATGAGATGGTGACTGGTATTTGTGGAGCTCAGGAAAAGCTAGGAGCTCAGGAAAAGCTAGGAGATGAACTCAAGACATTGGTAGATGACACCTATCAGCCTTTGCACAGAGGTTACAATGAGCTTTTCAGAAGTATGGAAGAGATGAGGACATAGATTGAGAGTATGCTGCACAGCCTTGAGAAGGAAGCTACGACATCACCATCGATCGACGCCGACAAAGCAACATCGATCGATGTCAAGCCACAGGCATCCCAAATCCCTGCAGAACCGCAAAGTTTGGCAAAGAAGAAGGATGAATGGGAGTTCGCATACATCAACACGAAGATTAACGATGTATACAACCCTCTCAACAACAACATGGACTGGTTAAGCACGAGAATTGATCTGCTACAGCAAGATTTGGACACCATTCGCAAGAAGGATCCACAACCAGCCACATCGATCGATATCTGCATCATCACATCGATCGACAGCAAGTTCGCAGCCATGGAAGATAGGTTACAATCTTATAAGGATATGCACGACCATTTCACCTCACCTATCATGCGATACTTGGACAGCTTATCTACGCAGATGATGAAAGTCCAGAAGGATATTGGCAAGCTTCATGATCAACATGATTTTCAGGATGAAGGATCGACATCGATCGATAGGTTCCGCAGGGCATCGCTCGACGGCAGGAAACCTACAGAACACCTTCCCTACACAGCAGCAGAAGTTGCTCAGATAACATCAAAGCTTTGCAGAACTATAGACACCATGGAGGAACGACTTGAGAAGCGGTGTGATCTACTTTCCATTCGACGTTCGACTCGGTGGACTAGATAGCCAAGCAGAGTGGCTACAGAAGAAAGTCAAAGCCTTTCAAAGGCAACTCGCATCTCAACACCAGATATCAGCATCGATCGACAGAGCACGCTCCAAATCGATCGACAGTACTGCACCAGCAACGATCGATAGACATATGGTCGCATCGATCAATACCAAGTTTACATCAGATGACGAGCAGCTGATACACAACAAGATGGAGTCAATGCACGAGGAACTGAACGAGCTATCAGCATACGCCTACGACAAGATAGGATGGCATCAGTTCATCATTGAAACTCTTCAGGAGAGGCTACAGAATATCTCAAATGCAATACAGAAGATGGATGAGAGATGGACCAGAAACGATGAGGCCACAAGAAGTTTCATTGCAGCTTGGTCCAGAATGTGCAGAGATGAGGTGGATGCTTGTTTCCCAACAAGTAGCTGTCTTTCCACCAACTAGCCAAACACCTCCACAGTCAAGCTAAATGACTATAACAAAGCGCTGAGTGGGAGGGAACCCATTGTTAGGTAATTTTAATTGGTTTTCTTAGTTACTAGTATTTACTTTCGTTTTTATTCTTTCAGATTTATTGCAAGATCCAAGTAGGATGATGATCACCATATCGACAGTGGACGAGACGTCGACATCGATTGACATGCTGACACCTACGACGATCGATGCATATCGATGCACATCGATCGATTCCCACTCCGGTCAGGTTTATCTTCCTAACTTGTTACATTGAGTGCTTATGATTTATTTCCACCATAACTCTGACCGTGTTACACTGGGACAGTGTAATTCAACTCTGGAGGGAGGTTTACTGATATTATTTATTCTGATTCTTATTAAAAGGATTTTAATAAAGTTATACTTAGCTATGAGAAAGGGACTATGGTCTTATTATTGATTTATACTTGAATGTCTAACCACTCTTTAGCACTATTTTAGATTTACTGATTACAGATAGTACTAAAGATGCTAAAGTGGATCAACCTGTCAACTATACACACTTGCCTTGATTGTTTGAAGGAACCAAAGCTGACCTCCAAGACTAAACCGGACATAATTGCTTTTCTTGGGGCTTGGTATACACGGGATCAGATTCTTCATACAAGTCTGGAAGGTAACGCCTTGTGTAGATTCATTTATGAAATTAGAAAGAGAGAGAAATTAGGAACTAACTTTTACCTGCAGTTCCAGATACTTGTCTGAAAATCCTTGCATCATGTGATCGATACTCCCAAGGTAAAGCCTGCACTTTTATATTTATGCTAAGAAATGAGGTTAGTAGAGGGGAATGTCAGACAGGATTTGTTGAGTTGTTGGTTAGTTGAATTTGGTTGCTAAGCTAGGATATTGCATAATGTGCTTTTGTGATTATGACCTTTTAGATGTGAATTGCAATATTGTAGAGGTGATGATTTTTAAGTTTTAAATTTGTCAGTCCCTGTTGTTTTCAAACCTCTTTCAGAGAGACTTCTTGTTTGTTTTGCTTGAGAGCAAGCAAAAAGGTAAGTCTGGGGGAGTTGATATACCATGGATTTGACCCATTTTCATCCATGGTATATAAGTGTTTTACTATCTATATATTATATATTCTATCCTATTAGGTATGTTTTCAGGTGCAGGAGTATCTTGGAGTAAAGTGATGATTATGGAGCATGTAGGAGCTTAAAAGAGATTTCATCCGAGTTGACCATCAGAGGTCGATATGCAGAAGAAGCAATCGAACGATGCATGCTATCTTGCATATTTATATTGCTTTAACTCTCTTTTCTTGCATGTTTTGATCATATAGATTAGGATATTAGCATTTTTAGGTTCCATATTGCATTCATATGTCTTAATCAGGTAATGGAGTATCCCATAGAGTGATTTGAGTTGTTAAGGAGCATTGTGGTTTGAAAAGAGTTGAAGAACGAAGTTTGGTCGAGTATGATGAGTTCACTGCGGGTTGAAGTCACGCGGGTTCACTAACCCGCGTTGTCATGAAGAAATGGAGAAATCCGACGCAGGTTGAAGCCACGCGGGATCACCTACCCGCGTAGTTAAGGAAGAGGCAACGTAGTCTGACGCGGGGACGACAACGCGGGTGATCCCCATATTCGCCTACCCGCGTTGCCGAAAGGTTTTGTTCGAGGAGTCACGCGGGTGAAGCAGCACGGGAACCCTTACCTGCTCGTACGAAGAAGGATCGTCATCGAAGGTCCGGCGCGGGAGAGGCGACGCGGGTTGGTGCTAATCGTCTTGACCCGAATCGAGACTTTACCTTAGTCGAATTTTAATGTTTTTAAGGGCTTTTTAGACTTTTTAATGGAAACCATTAGGTTTACCAAAGACATATAAATACTTATGTAATCCTAAAGTTAGGATCTATCTTGTTTTCTATCTAATCACAAAAGAACTTTTAGGTGAAAGATCTTATCTTGATCATTATCTTTTGTGATTGCTTGATTATCTTGATCACTAATCATGATTAGCACCAAATCATCATTGATTCTTGGGCTCATCAGGAAGAGTAGTAAGTAGTCATCTTTGGATTCATGGACTAGGGTGATTAAGGGTGATTAGAGAAGATCTAAGGTGTTTAGTGCTAGATCTACTTGTTTCCTTGCTTGTTGAGGGTTCTCAATGCTATTTTAGTCATGATCATACTAAAATAGATCTCTAGGCATTTCCTGCCCACAAGGTGTATGTTGAAATGTCTGAACCAACTCTTCAATGGTTTTAGCTTGCTTTACCTAAGAGATTAGTTGTTAAAGAAGTTAAGATTGCTATTAGACTTGTTCTCCATGTTTGATTAGGTAACATTCAACCTAAGAGATTAGATGTTTGAGTTGCTTTGTCAAAAGAACATTCATCTAGAGATAGAGCTTGTTTAGCTTAGTGTCTAGGCATAAGGAAACTGTTTAATTGAAAACTTCCCACCTCTAGATTGGATCTATGTCACCCAAGATCAGATGCCTAGCCCCATGAGTCCTCTTGTTTCATCATAAAAAAGAAAGCTTTGTTCTTTATTGCATTTTAGTAATAATCTAGTCAAAAATCATCTCACTAATTGATAGCACTTAGATTAAGCATGGTCTTGCATTACCTTTGCTTTAGAATCACTTAGAAATGGTTTGACATCCTTTATATTACAACATTTGATTAGGAGCCTTGAAACTCCTATCATCAAATTGGCGCCGTTGCCCAATTCTAAGTTGATTGTGACATTGAGATTTAGTCATTTGCTTGAGACTAAGTCAATTTTTATTTAATTGTGTTACTGCTTCTCTTTGTTCTTCTCTCTTTGCATTTCAGTTGTATGAACACAAGGAGCAGAGGTCAAACAAACTTAGTTCCATGAGTTAAAGACATTAGAGCACTTGAGAGGGAGATAGCAAAACAAAGAAGAGAAGTGGACCAACAGGCTCATTTGCAAAGGTTGGGGTTTGATATGGAGAATCTGCTTCAAGATGGTGGTGCCCAAGGAGGCATTGATCCAAGAGCTGATCCTTTTAGACCACAGCGCCAGCAATAACATCCACAGCGCCAAGCTAGAGCCATTGGCACTTATGATCAGCCTAATATCCATGGGTACAGGATGGGCATCAGAGCTCCAGCTGTGGAGAACAACAACTTTGAGATCAAATCCAGCTTGATCAACATGATAGAGAACAACAAGTACCATGGTCTTGCTTTGGAGGATCCACTTGACCATTTGCACAGATTTGATAAGTATTGTGGTTTGTCCAGGTCCAAAGGTGTTTCTGAAGATGCTTTTAAGCTGAAATTGTTTCCTTTCTCCTTGGGAGACAAAGCTCACACATGAGAGAAGAACATCCCAAGTGACTCTATCACTACTTGGGATGAATGCAAGAAAGCTTTCCTAACCAAGTTCTTCTCCACTTCAAGGACTGCCAACCTTAGGAATCAAATCTTTGGGTTTCAACAAAAGAATCTTGAAGGCTTTGGAGAAGCATATGAGAGGTTCAGAGGCTACTTAAACCAATTTCCACACCATGGCTTCATCAAAAAGAGCTTGCTCAGTACCTTCTACAGAGGTGTCCTACCCAAGTATAGAAACAGGCTTGACACTGCTAGCAATGGTTTCTTCTTAGGGAGAAATGAAGTAGAGGCTGAGGAGCTTGTGGAGAATATGGTTCAGAGTGATTCAGTCTACAGTGATGAGCATGATAGGAGTAACAGAGGCAGTGGAGGTAAAGATACAAACACCAAGAGAGAGTTGAAGGCTCTACAAGACAAGCTGGATTTGCTTCTTTTGGACAGAGCCAAACAAGAGAAAGTGAACTTTGTTGGTGAGCAGAAATAGGAGGAGACAATTGTAGTTCATGAGGTTGATGGTCTAGAAGGTCAAGAGGAGCTGTGTTTTGTGAATGCTAATGGGACATGGTACAAGAAGGAGCCTAACTTTCAGTACATCAACTACCAACAAAGGCCCTCTTACAAAAACCAAGAAGGTGGTTACCAAGCTAGGCAAAACTACTCCCAAGGCTTTCCCTCTAAAGGAAACCAGTCTACACAAGGTCAGCCAACTCTTCTACATCTACTACACAAGAAAGTAGCACTGATACAATGCTGAAACAAATTTTGGAGTCTCAAACTAGAATTGAGAAGCACATTGGCTATGAACTGAAGAACCTTCACGCTAAAGTTGATGGAAGCTACAATGATCTCAACAACAAGTTCTCCAACCTTGATTTTAACTTCAAAGCTTTGGAGAACCAGTTTGCCTCTATGAGTAGTAACTCAAAACTCCCTATGGGATCACTTCTAGGAACTTCTGAGCAAAACCCCAAGGAGACAATGAAATCTATCACCCTAAGGAGTGGTAAACAGTTGCCACCAAGAACTCTCATTAGGGATAATGAGAAGCAAGATGAGGAGGTGGTCATCAATGTGGATGATGATGATGTGGTTATTATGGATGAGAAAACCAATGAAGAGATCTTGGAGAAAATAGTTGAAGCTAAAGGAAAATGAAAAATTGGAGAAAAAAAGAAGGTGGAGAACAAGAATGAAGCTGCTACTTCATCAAAAGGAGCTCCATTCATTCCTCCTCCCTATGAACCAAAACTTTCCTTTCCTGGTATATTCAAGAGACAGCTTTTGGAGCAATACAAAGCCTTGTTTGAGAAGCAAATGAGTGAGGTTCAGATCACCATGCCCATTATTGATGCCTTCATGCTAGTGCCTCAGTACAGGAAGTTCCTCAAAGATGCTGTACCCAAGAAGAAAAAGGAGATGGAAGGGATGGTAGTTCTCACCCATGAATGCAGTGTCATTATACAGAGGTTAACCATCCCCAAGAAGCTTGAAGATCCAGGAAGTTTCACACTACCTTGTGCTATTGGGCAGTTGGTTTTTGAGAGGTGTCTATGTGATTTGGGAGCAAGTGTGAGCATTATGCCTCTCTCTATTGCTAAAAGGCTTGGGTTTACACAATACAAGAAGTGTAGACGCTCTCTTGTGCTAGCTGATCGCTCAGTGAAGATTCCCATTGGTATCCTAGAAGATCTCCCAAAGAAGAGAGGAATAACTGTGGTTAAAAATGATAAGGATAAACTAATACCAACAAGAACAATAACAGGACATAGGATGTGCATAGATTATCGCAAACTTAACTCAGCATCTAGAAAGGATCATTTTCCATTGCCATTCATTGATCAAATGCTTGAGAGACGTGCAAATCATCCCTATTATTGTTTTCTTGATGGGTATTCAGGGTTCTTCCAAATTCCCATTCATCCAAATGATCAAGAGAAAACGACTGTCACATGCCCCTATGGTACCTTTGCTTATCGAAGGATGCCATTTGGGCTATGTAATGCTCCAGCCACTTTCCAAAGATGCATGATGTTTATTTTCTCTGATATTATAGAGGATGTTCTGGAGGTGTTTATGGATGACTTCTCTGTCTACGGATCTTTGTTTTCTACTTGTTTGTCTAATCTTAGCAGGGTCCTCAAGAGATGTGAAGAGACCAACCTTGTGCTGAACTGGGAGAAGTGTCACTTCGTGGTTAAGGAAGGGATTGTGCTTGGACACAAGATTTCAGAGAGGGGGATTGAGGTAGACAAGGCCAAAATTGAAGTGATGGTTGGGTTAGCTCCACCAAAGACGGTTAAAGACATTAGAAGCTTCTTTGGTCATGCTGGATTTTATAGAAGATTCATCCAAGACTTCTCAATGATAGCAAGGCCAATGACTAAGCTTCTATGCAAGGAGGCTGTATTCAATATTGATTGGGAATGTCTAGAAGCCTTCAAGAAGTTGAAGGACAAGCTGGTTAGTGCCCCCATTGTGCAGCCACCAGATTGGGATCTCCCCTTTGAGATCATGTTTGATGCTAGTGACTATGCTGTGGGAGCTGTGCTTGGTCAAAAGAAGGACAAGAAGACTCATGTGATCTACTATGCGAGTAAAACTCTTGATGAAGCCCAAATGAAGTATGCTACAACTGAGAAGGAGCTGCTAGCCATTGTCTATGCCTTTGAGAAGTTCAGAAGCTACTTAGTTGGGTCAAAGGTCATAGTCTACACTGATCATGCTGCATTGAGACACCTCATGGCCAAGAAGGATGCTAAGCCAAGGCTGTTGAGGTGGATCTTGCTGCTACAAGAGTTTGACCTTGAGATCAGAGACAAGCCAGGAGTTGAGAATGGTGTAGCTAATCACTTGTCTAGACTGAAGATTGAGAGTGGGATCCCTATTGATGAAGGTCTTCCAGAAGAACAAATCATGGCAATTAGAGCAGTGGTAGCAATTAGTGAAACTGGAAAGAAGCTTGAGGAGGTGAAAGCAACTGAAGAAAAAGGTCCTTGGTATGCTGATTTGGTGAACTACTTAGCTTGCGGAAAAGAACCATTTGGTCTTGAGGGATATGCCAAGAAGAAATTCTACAAAGATGTGAAGAGATACTATTGGGATGAGCCTTACCTCTACATTCTTTGTGAGGATCAACTCTATAGAAGAGTGGTAGCTGAAGAAGAAGTTGAAGGGATCCTCACACACTGTCATGGATCATCCTATGGAGGGCACTTTGCTACTTTCAAGACTGTTTCAAAGTTGTTACAAGCTGAGTTTTGGTGGCCTCATATGTTCAAAAACACTCAAGACTTTGTCTCTAGGTGTGATTCCTGCCAAAGGAGAGGAACCATCACCAAAAGGAATGAGATGCCTCAAAACCCAATTCTAGAAGTGGAGGTGTTTGATGTGTGGGGTATTGACTTCATGGGACCATACCCATCATCTTTTGGCAACAAATACATCCTTGTAGCTGTTGACTATGTCTCCAAGTGGGTAGAAGCTGTGGCAAGTCCCACCAATGATTCTAGAGTGGTGATCAAGATTTTCAAAAGCACCATCTTCCCAAGGTTTGGAGTTCCAAGAATTGTTATCAGTGATGGAGGTTCTCACTTCATCAACAAGCTGTTTGAAAGTCTTCTCAAGAAGAATGGTGTGAAGCATAAGGTTGCAACTCCCTACCATCCTCAAACAAGTGGTCAAGTTGAGATCTGCAACAGAGAAATCAAATCTATTTTGGAGAAAACTGTGGGAACTACAAGGAAAGATTGGTCTATCAAGCTAGATGATGCACTTTGGCTTATAGGACTGCTTACAAGACTCCTTTAGGAACCACACCTTTCAACCTTGTGTATGGGAAGGCTTGTCATCTACCGGTTGAGCTTGAATACAAGGCATTGTTGGCTGTTAAGTTGCTGAACTTTGACATCAAGAGTGCCAAGGAGAAGAGACTTCTCCAACTCAATGAGCTTGAGGAGATCCGACTTGATGTTTTTGAGAAATCAAGGATTTACAAGGAGAAAACCAAAGCTTTTCATGACAAGAAGATCTTAAAGAGAGAATTCAGTGCTGGGGATCAAGTGCTTCTCTACAACTCTAGCCTGAAGTTGTTTCCAGGGAAACTCAAGTCAAGATGGTCCGGTCTTTTCAAGATCAAGGAAGTTAGGCCATATGAGGCAATTGTGTTGTGGGACAGGCATGGTGGAGACTTCACAGTCAATGAACAAAAGAGTTAAGCTCTACATGGGAACCACAATGGAAGAGAAGGGAATCTCGGTTCCACTCTCCAACCCCGACACCGCCTAGCCAAAGGAAAGCAAAGTCAAGCTAGAGACTTAAAACAAGCTCACTTGGGAGGAAGTCCCATGTCTATCCTTGTATATACTTCACTAGGATTACTAAAAAAAAAAAAAAGTGGAATCCGACGCGGGTTGGCCCACACGGGATACCTTACCCGCGTAGCATCCTCGATGGCTTAGCGCGGGTTCAGTGACGCGGGATCCCTCACCCGCTCGCACGAATTTAATCTTTCTCGAAGATCTGACGCGGGTAGAGCAACGCGGGGTCGATCCGTTCCCTTCAACCCGCGTCGACGAACCAACCAGCCCCAACCCGAGCCCAACCCCGACGACCCGACCCGGATACAACCTAAAACTACCTACCCCGCGTCTCTCTCTCCCGTTTCCCTCATCTCTCTCTCACAAAACACCAAACCTCCCTCACCAAGTCACCCCATATCTCACTCAATTCTTCACCAAATCAATCCATTCTTCTTCCTAAATCCAAGCTTTCGCCCCTGTAGTATATTTTCTTGTTTCACATCTTCATTTTCTTTCATCCAAAGCAAGGTATTGTATCCTAAAGTTCAATTTTGTTTTTCTCATGAACCCTAGAAATTTCAACTTGAAATTTGATCTTTCTCTTGCTTGATACTTGTGAAATAGACTAGGGAAAGCTTATATATCATGTGGGGTTGTTGATTCTATGGTGAAATTGAGTTGAATTTGAACTTTCATAAATTAGGGTTCATGAGATTTGGGGATTTTTCGAAATTGCTATATTCCCATATGATTTTGGTTTGGTTTGGTTAGTTAGGGAATTTGAGAACTTAATTAGAGAACTTATTAATTCAAGAACTCATTTGATGCTTAAAAGCCTTATTCGTTGCTTATGATCATCTCTTGTGTGCAATGTGATAATTTCGCTAAGGCTAATTATTATGAATTGAATTCACATTTGCATTATCAAGTTACCTTCTTCCTTTTGCTTATCCTTCTCCAAGGTTTGAAATTTTCAGGTACAAATGGGAAGAAAGGACCAACAAAAGATGGAAGCTGAGAAACAAGAGCTTGCAAGGCAAGAGACCGCAAGACATGGGAAGCCTCTAACCTCCGTGTCTACAACGGAAGGAACTTCTAGGCAGCAAGTCTTGGCAGCAAGGAGGAGATAAGGCAAGCAAGTTGCCACTGTTGAGAGCGTGGATGCTGGTAGTAGAAGATCAGCCCCTCCCAAAAGGTCAAAGGAACCGAAAGGAAAGAGGGGTAGCTCTTCCCCAAGAGGAGGAGAATGAGGACATCACTGTAGAAGACTAGGCTCCACACAAGAAAGCCAAGGTGTCTAAGGGGAAGAAGGTTGACACTGAGAGGGATAGAACCAAGACACCAACTGAAGATGAGCTATATGGGCATTTGAAGAATGGTGTGTTGTGGCCTCCAACTCGATTTGCGGATATCAAGATCATGGAAGAGTTGGAGATTGGTGATGACATTAAGCAGCTGTTGGAGCGCATGCACATGCAAAGCTTCTTCACTATGGCCTATCCTACCTATGAAGATGAGTCTTGTCAGTTCTTAGCATCATTGGTGGCTACTTTTCACACCACCAAACATGTGAGGCAATGATGGGGAAATATCAGGTTCAAGGTACATGGGAAGGTTTACAACATGACCTTCAAGGAAATCGGACAAGCGTTTGGTCTTAAGGATTTGGAGGAATCATCCATCCCTATCCTATACGATGTCCCTAGGGAAGAGAGCATGGCTAGAATGGTTTGGAGAGTATTGGTGGGGAAGACTCGCAGGCCAAGCTGTGACAAGAATGCTTCCATTCGCCACCCTTCAGTGCGTTATCTCCACCGGTTAATTGTCCACACCATCTTTCCGAGAAAGGAACCGGGCAGCATTATGCTCATCCAAACCGTTCAGCATTATGCTCATCCTTCTTAGTTGCCTCTTGTGGATTCTGATTTCTACAAGAACTTTGGAATGGTGGGATTCTTTGTGAAGCGCCTAATCCACTACAAGGAATGGGCTTGGACAACAAGTGACTCGGAGTCTCAGGTTGGCATTGGTGGATTGATAACGCCATTGCTTCAGTTCAAGGATATACCCTTAGAAGATGATCCAATTGGTCACGCCTTCATAGACTAAACCTATTTGAAGAAAGCTCAGTATTTCAGTAGCAGGATCGATGGAACTTGTGTCTACTCTTACATACAGTCTACAAGGGAGGTTGAAGTGCTTCTCCCAAACACTGCCCTCACAAGCTTTACTAGGGCTGGAGATATTAGCTTTAATATTGGGAGTGAGCACTTTCTTGGACCCCATGGTCCTCTAGCCCCCTTGAGATCTTCCAAGAAGAAGAAGACAGCAGATAAATGTGGTGTGTTCCAAGAAGACGCTTCCGGTCTAAACTCCGAGTTCCTTTATGGTCCTCCTCGTTACCACTTTGACCAGCGTCCGGGAGCTCTCCCCCATGGACCCCTTCGCCAGGCTCATGAGCATATTAGCAACCTCCAACGATGGAACAAGGCTCATGACAGAACTATCTTCAAGCTCAAAGACAAGTGCAAGGCGTTGAGTAAGACCGTGAAGAGGCAAGCAGAAGCTTCAGCTCAGTTCATGAAAAAGGTGGCTGATATACTAACTAGAGGAGCTGTAGCGGGATGTTCATTATCACACTTTGACTTCTTTACCCCCCAGCCTCAGCCTTCAATTGGTCCTTTAGCACTCAGACTCCCCGCCACCAAGAAAGAGTTCCTCCGCCGGAAGAGAAACCCACCAGCTCAACCGTCCAATTCAGGAAACAAATCTCCATCCCTTGCCTCGACAGATGAGGAAGCTGACACCGAGGATGAGGCATCTGCCTCTTCCCACGCTTCATAGAGAGGTACTCCACCACCCTTACATTGTATATACCAGTTTTTTTCTTTGCATTTATTTCTCTTTTCGGTATCTCATCCTACTTCCTAACACAGAGACTGTGTGAACTTAGTTTGGTGGAGGTATCAAGTATTTGATCATGTTTTTTTTGATGATTTAAGTCTCATGCATTGCATTGTACATACATATATGCATAGAAAAAACCAATAATTTGAAAAACACAAAAAAAAACATGTAGTTGCATCACTTGCACTTTTAAGATTGAGTCTAGAGCATATAGGTTGCATGAGTGAGACCTCTTTATCATGGATCTCATAAACATTTGGGTTATCTTTGTTAACCCAAATGACACTCCTTACCCTAAAACCCTAACCATTCTTTGAGACCAAACATCGAATTGCATGAGTGAGGCCTCTTTTGATAGCTTGTCATGTGCAAAATCTTGAGAGTATTGGAGGCGACATAGGTTTATTCTCATCTCTTTCTAGCACAATGAGTTAGCATTTGGGGATGTTGAGAGGGGTTTGTGTGTTCTAAATTTCAATATCTTGGGTTTGGGGAGTGAGAAAGATGAGAGAGATGAGCATAAGAGTATAAATAGAAAAGAAAACTCTAGGGATAAAAAGAAAATAAGAAGCTCTTGATTATGTAACAAAGAACCTTTTCCCTAATAAAAAAAAGGGAAAAGAAAAATAAAAAGAATCAAAGAGAAGTTAGGGAAGGAAATGAAAAAGAGTTAGAGCTTGTAGAAAATGAATTAAAATCCCTAGTGGTTGAGTCAAAAGAAAATGAGAGTTGTTCATTGGGTGAGTGATGTGAGGGGTTTAGTTTGATTTTGAGATGATGATAAAGAGGGTAGAACTTGTGATCACTTATAACAAAAGGGGGGTAGAATGATGAGAATGAATCTATGTATGCATGAATTGCTTCTAATCTTAGATAAATTTTGCATAATGATCAAACTCCTTGTTTTGAGTGATAACCACTTTTAAATGAAAACATTTGAACCCATCTCTTCATTCATATTAGACCATTGCTTACCTAGCTATTTGTGAGAATTCACCTTGTCTGTGTGTGTTTGAATCAATGTGAGAGCTGATTGAAGATACTTGTTGGTAAAGAGTATTGCAACTTGAGTAGAGGCAAAAGAGTATGGATAGGCCTAGAGAAGCTAGAGTATAATAAGGAAGATGCTCATGTTATTTGCTATGTTTCTTTAAGATGTTAAGTTGAGTGCTAGGAAGTGTTACTTTTGGCTATGAGTTCCCACTTTCAAACCTCTCACCCTTATGAGTTCTTACAAGGTCACTTGAGGACAAGTAAAGAACAAGTTTGGGGGAGTTGATATCTTGCATATTTATATTGCTTTAACTCTCTTTTCTTGCATGTTTTGATCATATAGATTAAGATATTAGCATTTTTAGGATCCATATTGCATTCATATGTCTTAATCAGGTAATGGAGTATCCCATAGAGTGATTTGAGGGGTTAAGGAGCATTGTGGTTCGAAAAGAGTTGAAGAACGAAGTTTGGTCGAGTATGATGAGTGCACCGCGGGTTGAAGTCACGCGGGTTCACTAACCCGTGTTGTCATGAAGAAATAGAGAACTCCGACACGGGTTGAAGCCACGCGGGATCACCTACCCGCGTTGTTACGGAAGAGGCAACGTAGTCTAACGCGGGGACGACGACGCGGGTGATCCCCATATTCCCCTACCCGTGTTGCCGAAAGGTTTTGTTTGAGGAGTCACGCGGGTGAAGCAGCACGGGAACCCTTACCCGCTCGTACGAAGAAGGATCGTCGTCGAAGGTCCGACGCGGGAGAGGCGACGCGGGTTGGTGCTAATCGTCTTGACCCGAGTCGAGACTTTACCTTAGTCGAGACATATAAATACTCATGTAATCGAGCCAACTTCTAGCGTGCCCCAAATGTAAAATGCCAAATCTCCTATGGGCTCCTAGAGTCTCCTATACCCCTATTTCATAATTCTTTTTTTAATCAAAATCTAAACTCCCAAATCAAATCCTTCCCGGTTATCAAAACTAAACCCTAACCCCCCCCCCTATGGATTAGTGAACCCATGGGTAAATATTTAAATTCTATACTTTTCAAATTCAAAAAAAAATATTTTAAAATCGTTTTAAATCATATTT
The DNA here is from genome assembly GCF_000309985.2 of Brassica rapa. Classification (NCBI taxonomy): domain Eukaryota; kingdom Viridiplantae; phylum Streptophyta; class Magnoliopsida; order Brassicales; family Brassicaceae; genus Brassica; species Brassica rapa. Next base: position 33,781,173 of record NC_024797.2, read on the forward strand.
TGATGATTTTTTCGAAAATATAGAAAACAACGTTTTTGGATTTTAGAAATATTTTTATCAAATTGTATAAATCAAATAAAAAATATTAACGTTTTCATTTTAATTTTATGATTTTTCGTTTGACATATAAAATTAAAAGAACAAAAGGGTCCTTTTGAGATTGTGTTATGAGATATAGGGGCATGAGAGGAGATGATTCCATGTAATCCTAAAGTTAGGATCTATCTTGTTTTCTATCTAATCACAAAAGAACTTTTAGGTGAAAGATCTTATCTTGATCATTATCTTTTGTGATTGCTTGATTATCTTGATCACTAATCATGATTAGCACCAAATCATCATTGATTCTTGGGCTCATCATGAAGAGTAGTGAGTAGTCATCTTTGGATTCATGCACTAGGGTGATTAAGGGTGATTAGAGAAGATCTAGGGTGTTTAGTGCTAGATCTACTTGTTTCCTTGCTTGTTGAGGGTTCTCAATGCTATTTTAGTCATGATCATACTAAAATAGATCTCTAGGCATTTCCCGCCCACAAGGTGTATGTTGAAATGCCTGAACCAACTCTTCAATACTTTTAGCTTGCTTTACGTAAGATATTAGTTGTTAAAGGAGTTAAGATTGCTATTAGACTTGTTCTCCATGTTTGATTAGGTAACATTCAACCTAAGAGATTAGATGCTTGAGTTGCTTTGTCAAAAGAACATTCATCTAGAGATAGAGCTTGTTTAGCTTAGTGTCTAGGCATAAGGAAAGTGTTTGATTGAAAACTTCTCACCTCTAAATTGGATCTATGTCACCCAAGATCAGATGCCTAGCCCCATGAGTCCTCTTGTTTCATCATAAGAAAGGAAGGTTTGTCCTTTATTGCATTTTAGTAATAATCTAGTCAAAAATCATATCACCAATTGATAGCACTTATATTAAGCATGGTCTTGCATTCCCTTTGCTTTAGAATTACTTAAAAATGGTTTGACATCCTTTATATTACAACATTTGATTAGGAGCATTGAAACTCCTATCATCAATGCATACCCAGTGCCGTCGATCGATACAGAAGAGAAGCCTTGACGATTGAAGATTATGATCAATCGATGTACATCCTGTACCATCGATCGATGTTGAGACGCGAAACACACGACTTGGTTCCAGCCGACTTTAAACCAAAGGCTTCACCAAATTACAAGATTACCCCTGACGAGTTTTTAACCTAATAGTTATATACTTGCCTAAGTGTTAGGAGGCAGGAGAGTTTTTACCACCATTCTATTTTTACTTTCAGCAAGAGAGAAAGAGAGAGAGAGAGTTTTAGGAGAGAAGATCATAGAGAGATTTATGATTGGAACTCATTCGATTCATCTATTCTATTCTATGCAGTTTTTATCTATATTTTGTGTCATGAATTGCTTAGCTATGTCTGAGTAGTTTACTTGTTAGATTCAGGGTTCAAATAGGTTAGAGGGATTAGCCCCAACTATAGAATTGCTTAGTTGTGATATTCATTGATTGATTGTTCTTAATGCTTGTTCTAGCCTTGCTAACTAGAATATTGAACCTAGGAATTTGCATGTGTCAAGCATCCTTGATCATCATGTTCTGAATCTAATATGTTATGCTAGGACTGCTAGAGAGAGCTAACCGCTGATCTAGGAGACTAGTGAGCATTATCAACCTGCGCCTAGGGCTTAACTAGAAGCTATCGATCGATATTGTTATCTGACAATGGATCGATATTGCGAAAGGTGTATCGATCGATATCCCTATAGGATCATCCATCAACACTTTCTTGTGATCAAAAGACGACAGTTGAGATCCAAGATCTAGTTAGTTAACCAGTGAAACATTGCCATCGCTGATCACTGTGATTAAGGAGTTGAGCTCTAATATATCATGCATGCAACTGTTAGGCATCTATAGGATTATAATCTCCAACACTTGAATAGAAATCTGCATCTAATATCTTCTAATAAAGTTACACCCCCAATCATCTTGTTAGTCAAGCAATAGCCTTTCTCAATTAGGATTGCTATTAACTTTAACCCCATAAAACAACAAACACCTAGAATTAATAACCTCACTAGAATTAATACGTTTCCTAGCTCCTTGTGGATTCGATCCCTAAGTAGTGCAGCTAGCCAAGCAACTCTCAACATTATTCTGCAAACTCTCCAATCTCAAGCTTCCAGTCCTGCCAGAACTGCACAACCATCTCAGCCTCAAGCTCAGTCACAACCTCAACGTCAGCCCCAAGCTCCAATTCAATCTCAACATCAGCCACAAGTTCAAGCTCAGTCTACGGCTCCACCACAACATCTCACGATCAATAACCCATATGAGTTAGATAGGTGGTGCCAAGAACTTAGTATGTAAGGTTTGGTCAGTTCATGTATTAAGCTACAATCTTTTGTGTACTTTGTTTCCAGTTGTATTATCTTTTGAATGTTTAGAACTGAAACTTTTATGTAATATATTTCGATTTCTATGATATTTTAGCTTTTAATTCGCATTTTGCATTTTATAGAAATTTCAAATTTGTATTTTATAATTGTTTTTAATTTTATTTTTATAATTATTAAAACTAGCCACGAAAGAAATCGTAGCAAACCATAGCTTATTACTACATTACATTTCGTATCAAACCGTAACACATTGCCACACAGGTTTTATCTCAAATCGTAGCAAAGTTTGCTACGAAAAGTTTCGTAGCAACACGTGGCACTTTGCTACGTTTTTTGACATGCGCTTTTTTTGCTACACTCGTATACGTATGTTTTGCATTTCGTAGTTCAGCTCCGTATAGCCACGAAGATTTGGTCATACCCACGAAAATTAACGTGGCTGTGGCCTGTTTTTTACTAGTGACGTCACTAACAAAACACAAGTGCCTTGGAAGAAGATTTTTACACCGAGAATAGTAATGTTGTCGTAGACACTAACCTCCACTTTTGTAAGATTTGGATGTTCGACTTGCACACTTTTATAAGAACCAGTAATGTTAAAAAGAATAAATAAGTAAATAAAAATTAGTTGTCACTGTTCAAAATCTGTATTATTCTCTTATGGTTATAAATGACCAATCAAAATTGCAAGAGCTGTTACAGGCTCATATGTATTAGATTGGGAGCTGTGGATACAGAGTTTCATGTAGCTTTTCAGCGAAGTATTCTCATTGGATTTATACAAAGAAACAGTTACGAAGAAAGACTAAACTACTACATAACTTTATTATTCTCTCATGGATCTGAAACTCACTCACTCATGGATAGTCCGGAAAGGCTTGTATGTCTTGACACTGCTTATCAGTCCTGCGATGGATCCAGCAGCAGCTAAGAGTGATACGATCAGGCAAACCCAGCACATCACTTTCAGCCCAATCCATCTAGGAGAGTACTTCTTAACCTTAGTCTGTGCAATATGCATCTCGACAGGGAAATAAACCGTTAAAGGCCAGAACGAAGCTGCTCCGATAAGACCCAAGATGGCGTTGAAGAAAGGGAATATCATAGCTACAACAGTTGTTATAACCACGTAAGCTGTCCTCCACACCAACCTGAAGATGCTGATGTTGAATTTTCCAAGGAAATGTATGTTTACTGAATATTCATAAGTGATAAACTTGTTGTCAGGCCAGTTTCTATTGCATCTCTTCTCAACAAACTGAAAGATCGGCTGCGCAAACACCTGCAAAATCATGTTTCTTTTTTCATTAGCTGAACAGATAGATTGTGCAAAAACCAACCTCTCTCTTTCTTGTTTTTGTTTTTTACCTGATAAGCACCGATAAGGTGGAAAGCAATGCATGCGTTTGCAAAGTCAATCAGCCAAAAGGGCTCGTAAAACCCGAAATCTGTGAGGAAATCTCCAGGCGCTTTGTTTCCAAATGCGGCATAGCCGAAACAACCACATAAGATGTAGAAGAAAGTGGTGGTTGATACTCCCACAAGGCTTGCTCTTTTCATAGATTTGTTTTCTGCTGGGCTAGATTTCAGTGTATCCTGCAAAAATTATTAAGCTTTCACCAGTTAGTGTATACAAAATCCACATTTCTTACAGTTAGAAGCAACTAATTTTATTTTTGGCCCTACAACCGTTTTTATAAAAAAAAATAGTGTTATAATATACAGAATTGGGGTTCAAACTCTGCACCTTGAATACATTACCAACCAACTTTACCATCAGAACTAACTGAACTTTAATGGAAATGGCCACTCAAGCTAATCCTTGATCAGCCTCTGAATAGATTCGGCCTTGGTGACACTGTTGACAAGAATTATTTCATTTGTTTGATGTGGAGAATAGATTGACAATATCTTTGATTGCGACTTCTTGTCATTAATATGCACATGTTATGCCTTTAAGCTAAAAGACAGATTCTCTTATTTTTTACTCTTTTGAGTAAAGCAAAGAAAAGTGATACACACGGAATTTGATTGTAACTGTAATTGTCAATTATCTCTAACCACAATACTATCGACAGGTTCATATTCAAAGCTATCAAAGACTCACTAAAGATTTGATTGATAACTTACCTGCATCTTACAAAAAATTACACACACTTACCTGAATCTCAATGAGAACGGTGGCGTAAGCATATGCAAACGCTATGTCACCAACCGCTTGAAACGATCTCCATATCTTTTGAGTCGCGGTTACATCAACTCCTACCACCGTACCCGTCATATTCGTCTTACCGACTTTCCCACCTTTATATATCGTAACATATTAACCGTTAGTTTTGTAATCTTGTTTATGCCTTATTTCATTTACTTTTTACTAATGGTGGACCACTTGGTCTATAAACTGTTACAAAAGTTGATTTGTTTAGTAATTGCAATTTTGCTACTATATTTATTATGCACCTGCGACGGTCGCCATGGCTAAACCAATCCCAATAGTTGCGTAGGTGAAGGACATAACCGCAGCCATAATGGAGAGAAAAGAGAGCTTGTGAAAATTTGGGATTTGGCTAAGAATAATCTGAATGATCCCGAAAGCCGCCATATACGGATAGCTCGACAAAGTACAATCTGCGTGGTGCCCTTTATCGTGGAAACAGTTTGCTTTCCCGATCGCTCTGCGCAAATACCATAACCACGTCAGTGAAAAAATTACTGTAGATATTGTAACCGGGTTTAGAGTAATAATAACATGTTCACGCGTAGTTGACTTACACCAGACTAATAGAAGCAGTGATTGTGTACCCAACAGTGATCCCTATCAGATTCCCATACTGTGCCACTCCACACAGCTGCACTTTCCTACCACCTGTGGATTTACAATAATGAAAATATTACGTAGTCCGCTATTATTTATTTACTAATGTTTTAAAGCTATTAATTTATTTTCTGTTTCATAAAGCAAAAACAAAATACTCCACGGGACTATAGATAATATCCAAAACCAACAATGTTCCTAAAAAAAAAATGCTCCTAATACTATCAAAACCGTCTGCCTCATACGTCAACATATTTAATTCTTGTTTTCCTCGGGTTACGCAATTTTGGATAATTCTAAACAGTAGTAGTATTAAATTTTATCGGTATATTTAATTTTTTTTGAAGATGTTCTTGAAAGATAAAGTGAAAGTTTCAGCCTACCTAATAATTTCAACAACAATAGTAAATTTGGAAGTTAAAGCCGGTTACCACACTTAAGAACTTGTAGGACTTTGAATTCATAGTTTTTCTCTTAATGTTTATCAATTATTTAAATACTAATTTATAGAGTTTCTACATTACAATCCTAATTACATTCAATCGTGAGAACAAAATCTCAAATTTATTGAACAAGGCAACATACTTTCATATTGTTTAAATTATCATCCTTGTGAAAAACAGCCTAATTATTCATCTCACTGACCATAGTGTATAGTTTGAAATTAAAAGGACAGTTACCATTGTTTCTATGTTCAGTCAAAAGATATAGAGCAGTTGTAGTAAGTACAATGCACTGTCTTTCTAACTAAACAGATTGGCAGGGATTTAAAGAAAATGGTTGGAAATCTAAAGTTTCATTTACTATATCTACAATCCTAGCACGACCAATCGGATGCACATACAAGATTCATCCTCCTAACTAAATACCACACAAAGTAAGTATCTAATTTAGTGATGCATATTAAAAAAAAAAAACAGAATCATGCTTTAAAAAATCCTTGTTTCACAATGATATATTTTTGTTTTAGTGTTTTCACACAATTTAAAAAAACATTAAATCATTATATTCTATAATTTTCAATTTTCAATAATTTTTAACTAATAATAATTCATTAAAATCAATTAATTTTCTTAAAATTCAGAATTTTTTCATAGAAAATACGTAAAGTTTATCTTTCTAAACAAATTTTTTTTCCTAAAACATTAACTTGATGAAACTGAGTGAATAAGTAAGTTCTTTCACATGATTGAAAATTTGGTAAATAACCCTTTTTCAAAAAGAAAATATTAGTTGGTATAAAAAGTGAATTTAGTTTTCAATCCCCTTTACAATAAAAATGTGAAAAGAGAACCAAGAAAAAAACATACCGAGGTAAGCACGAACAACGTCCATGTAAGTGTAGTTTCGTTTTCCGGTGACGGGATCCGGCGCACGGTAGCAATCAGCGAGCATCGTAGAAGTGAAATAAGTGATAAAAGAAAAAATGACCAAAATCAAAAGCCCTGCGATCCAACCAAGCTGAGCTATCGCCCAAGACAATGACAAAACTCCGGAGCCTATCACCGCCGTGATAATATGCGCACTCGCCGTAAGCCACGTCCCCGTCCTCTTCTCTCTGCCGTCGTCATCCATGTTCTTTGTAGGATTGGACTCGGCGTAGATGTCGCCAGATTCCGCCGCAGGGTGCTCTTGTTCGGTGTTGAAACTCTTCATAGTGTGATACAGAGAGAGGAAGAAGCAAAGAAGAAAGAAAGAGAGAGGAAGAAGATAAGTAAATGAGTATGTAGAGATAGTAAATGGTAAATGAAGAAGTCTGGTTATAGTCAATAGATTTGTGTTTACATAATAGCTTATATATAGACTTACTTGTATATGTATGCCTATATAATATAATGTCGTTTTAATTTATTCCAAAAATATATATATTGTAGTCATTGTAGCATATATGCCAACGAGACGTATACGTAAATACGTGTCAGTCTCAACTTTTATTTTTTAAAATATATTTTGTAACGTCTTCTTTTTCAATGCGGCTTGGGATATGTGACTATCTCGACCAGACTTTGACCCCACTTACAACATCTCCAATATACTTTCCATATCTGTTTCTATAATAATGTTAAGCAAAACTGGTTTTTAGTTTATATATCAAAATAAAAATTACGGACGGGTAAGATGCTCCCACACATGGAAAAATCCAATACGTAACCAAATCTGTGAAAGATAAATAAAAAATCATAACAAGTGAAGACTTAATAGTGTAGTATCAGTAGATACTACACGATAGCCTCATGATAAAAAAGCAAGAAGACAGAGACACTCCCTAGGGTTAGACACGAATACTCGTTATTTATCTTATACCAGCTACTTGATCCGTACTTATCTCGCTTTTTTAAATATCAAATCGTTAAGTTTTGTTATTTGCAAGTACAAGGTAAATAACAAGTATCACAAAAAAAAATTACGATTCGCCTTGATATTACTCGTTACTTGTTTCACGACTAAAAAAATGATAACTAAACTATAAAACCCAAATCTCTAAACAAATATTTCTTTGTTGTAAGAAGTAAACAATATTTTCTTATCGAATTCCATCTTTTTCTTTTTATATTAGGTGCAAATATTTTATTTAAAATAACTCTTGTGTTTTTATCAAATCGAGTAAATAAAGCAAACTTTTATAACCTTCTTTCGTAAAAATATTATCTATCAAGTAATTCTTAGAAACTTGAAAATATATCCCAGTAATTAATAAATATTTGTAATTAGCAAGTAATCGAACAAAGCAAGTAATTTGTAAGTAACATATATTTGGACAAGTACTCAAAACAACAAGTACTCGTTTCTAATAAGTCAAGTACAGGTTGAAAAAATCATTACTCATTCAAGAGAAGCCAAGTATCAAATATACGTAAAAAAGTAAGTACCCGCCTTGCACCCACCCCTACTGCTCCCAACTAAGAGCCATCATATCATAGAAACATAGAACTGCTTCTTACCTGAGCTCAAAACCAACATGAAAACCTGAGAAGACTTGCATTTACGGTCATAACTGAAGTTGAAATAATCTCTAAGCCAAGAAACAAAACTGATAACCAATCTCTTCCTTTTGATAATAGTACGAAGCTTTCGTGTCAATCACATTTGTATGCTCATAACAATGTAAAGCAGAACAAAACGGAACCAACACCACCTAACAACCAAATAAGTTTCTGACAATAAACTGGAAAAGAGTACAACCCGGATATAACAAATCGATGAAAACTATCTTCATCTGCTTGAAACTGTGGGAAGGCTCAACAAATATAAGAACAAATGAGACACTAGAAGCTAACATATCTAGCCTGAAAACCACCACCAACGAAAACCGCCATTCATAACACAGTGAAAACGAGAGTAATGACTGGAGCAAACTAGAGACAAAACCGGAAAAGAGCCAACACACCTTCCTTGCTCTAGCCTCCACGAGGAACACCGGAAACTGCATCACCGAGACTGTTAATATCGCAAACAGAGGACGCCGCAAAGGGGAAGAAGTTAACACCACATGACATCTAAAAAAAGAGGAGGAAGAGCCTGCCCCGGCGATGGCCGAAGCCAAACCACCGGGGAGGCTGTGGCAGATCTGCGAACGAAGTCTTGGCGGCTGGGAACTCTTCGAGAAAAAAATAGGTTTGTTGAAATGTTAAGCAAAACTGTTATCTCTCTTTTTTTTTTTTTAAATAGAAATTATATTTTATACTATTTACAGAGGAAAAATAAAATTATTCTTTATACTTTACAGAGAATAAGAGTAAGCATATACAATATTTTACATGTTATGTAATATGCTCCCTACATAAGTATAATCATATGAGTTTTTTAGGAACTACTTTACATCTTATATAATATGCTATTTACCTAAGAGTAAGCATGTACACTTCTCATGCAATATCTTACATTTTATGTATATGCTCTTAGTTTAAAAGTTAGTGCGTGAGTTTCTCAGGCAATACATTGCATATTATGAAAATGGAAAATAAAAACTCACAATTCTTACTCTTAGACACAGAGCATATTATTGCATGAGGAAACTCACACATTTACTTTAAGGCAGGTAGAATTACACAAAATGCAATATACGACCAGAGAAACTTATATACTTACTCTTAGCAGGGAACATATTACATAAAATGCAATGTATTCCTTGAGAAGCTCACACGCTACTATTAGGCCAATAGCAAATACAAAGTATGAGAAACTCACACACTTACTCTTACACATAGAGAATATTACATAACATATAAAATACTTGGTAAAGAGCTTACACACTTACTTTTACACAGGGATCATCGTACGAAATATGCATATTCATGCATAAAGCCTGAAAGGCAATTAATACGCATGAAGAATAAGTACTAATGCAAACTTGCAAAGTCCTAACCACATGAGCACCCAATTTTAAGTTTATCTAGACGTGAAAAGCAACAAGACTGGCGTTTGAGTCACCACACCAGATAGATTCTCACCAGCACCGATCAATAAGACTAGTGTTGGCCTCACCCTTTTGGGCCGAGTCACAACCACGTAACCAAACACTGACAATGGCTTACTCGTAGGAAGCAGAGTGACGCACCTTACTATGTTAGCTAGTGACATACTTCCAAATGGCACAGTGAAACATCTACCAAACATTGATAGTGGCTAAGCTCTAGGGTAGAGTGCACTGAATATGCAATTAAGAGCAGCTTACTCACGGGGTAAGAGCTCAATATAATATTTTAAAACTCCGCTTTCAAATGAAAAGAATAGTCCCAGACCTCCGGGGCCCAAAGGGATACAATCCAAAACCTCTATTCTCAATGAAACAATCGTCCTAAGTCCTTTGGGTCTCAAAGGAATACATCCTAAAACATTCGATTTCAATAAATGACATGTCCTCAAACCTCTAGTTGTTAGGATCAAAATCGGTCACGACGGAATCAATGTCTGAAAGTTCTCAAGAAAAAGGTCTTTCTTTAAAAATAAAGAAATAATAGATAAAAAAATAGCGGGAAAACCGAAATTGAGTTTCGTATGAGTTCTGAAAATGATTCATACAATAAGCCCTCGAGAAAGGTTACTCGAGTCCTTGGACAAACGGATCCTTGGTGTCGAAACAACGGAAACGAGCATCAACCCGGCTCGCCATCAGGGCAAGCTGGATGCACGTCCAACTCGCCCCAATGGCGAGTTAGACCGAACAAGTAGTCCAACTCGCCCGCTCGACGAGTTGGATTGAACGAGCAGTCAAACTCGCCCGCTCAGCGAGTTGGACCAAACGAGCAGTCCAACTCGCCGAACGGGCGAGTTGGATATATAGAACAAGCAGTCCAACTCGCGAACGGCCGAGTTGGCCGAACGAGCAGTCAAACTCCCCCGCACGGCGAGTTGGATCAACTAACCTATCTGTGTCCCGTCCTCGTAGTTTCCTTCTTCGAGATCGGATCGAACTTGCTCTTGTTTCATCTCGATTGTAGTGCGCAAGAACTCGTTATCTCATATGAGATTCGAATTGATCGTATAAAACAGTAACGGTTAACTAAACACCTTGAACTGCCTCTACTACACGAGAAATTTGAAACTTTCTTCGGAATCAACGTCGTTTCGGAAGCGCTATTTTGATAAATCATAAAAACGCTTAACTCGGAAGATGGCCCGAAAGGGTCCAGAACGCGGCTAAAATCCCACTAACGATTTCAACGAAATCGTGCCCAATCGTTATGATGGTTTATCTTTTATTCTGAAGGGGAAGATAAATGTCAAGTTCGGAGGACAAATGTGGAGTTTCCAAAGATAAAAATGAAGACCGAAGAAAAATGGAATATTTCCGCGAAGCGATAAACTCGACCGAGGTCAGAAAGGGAAAAGCAAACCGCCTCTAGGAGGAGTATATAAGGACGCCAAGGTTGAAGAGGCAAATAGACAATTATTTTTACTCTTATAACTCTCTGAACTTAGAAACTTTAGGCATTATTCTCGACATGTTATGTTTCTATGACTGGCACTCGATTACTCTTTCAATCGAACTACGTTTGGCTTGATCTTCGAAAGGGGTATACATGCAGCCTTTCATAAGGTTCAGTCGGAAATCAATCAAAACTTTTTTTGTATCTGTTTCGTCTTCTTTTATCGACTAGGTTTAAGGTTTTAGGTTGCTAGACCTAGGTAATTCGATGATAGTTCTTGCGGCCGAAGCTTTTATAATTTCTTGTAATGATCGCAACACTCTTACATCGCGGACGCTTGAAGAATAAGTTTTTTCGACAAAAATACCTTCCTCAATAAAAACACCTTCCTGGAAGACCAACCAGTCTTACGCGCTAACATCTTCTCAAACACGTATTCTTCGCGAAGACTTAAAAACTGTAATATCTACCGATAAGTTTGTTGATGATCACAACAAACTCTTAACGTCCTAAACAGACTAAGCCATCTCGTAGAGATAGATCTCGTACACCCGACACAAGGGTAATAGCGCTATATAAAAAATCAAAATTTTAGTCAACACTTTCGGGAGACTTAAATATTGTCCTCAAAGAGATGCTCGATTCCTACCATACAAGTCGCGTAAGCCAAGAACATATGCGGACTTTAAAGCGGGACGTAATCATGTCGAAAATGATACGGGAAACATAAGTCAAAGTAGTCATCGCACCCCCTAAAGCCGTGACTAGACCTAGGTCTTGCCCTAAACCCATCACATATCTCTAGGCATAGTATCAAACACCATGATACGAGATCCTAAAATTTTCTCTTGGCTAATATTCGAGCGTCTTCAGAAATCCCGCAAGTTTACGCACTGCGGAAAACTCTCGAAACAGATCATGAATATAACAGTTCACCAAGAGTTAGATTACGAGATGACAACACGTAATCTTCCCTCTATACTCATATAAATGCTTGGTCACCTCTACACGACACATAACTAGACCGTAAAGGTCTGACTCGAAAATATGTTGTAAGAATCTCAACTCCAGGACGAACTACGAAAGGCTTGATCCAACAGATCAGCTATTCGTCCTCCAACTATCCAGAGAGGGGATTTAGAGTTGAAGCCACAATACTACATACTTATGGGACAGACACTGTACTACGGGTTATCTCACGAGCATCCTATGGACCATCTGGAAAGGTTCAAGGATCGCATATCTGCTATTAAAGTCGAGGGAGTCTCTGAGGACTACCTACTCTGCATGCTCTTCAAGTTCTCACTTGCTGGAGAGCTTCACACTGGCTTAAGAAGTTACCACCAAGATCTCTCACATCTTGGAGCGACATCAAAAATGCATTCCTATGCAACTACTTTGATGTGGCGTGTTCTGAAGACTTAAGGAGCAAGATTGCTACATTCGCGCATGAGCCTACAAAGTCTTTCAGAAGTTCCTGGATCAGATTCAAGTCTTACCAGAGGGACTGTCCACACCATGGATTCAATGAGGTGCAGCTACTCAGCACCTTCTTCAGAGGTATCGCAGTGCAGTAGCAGATGGCTCTTGATGCTTCCAGCGATGGGAACTTCAAAACCAGGAATCCAGAGGAGGTTGTGAGAGTTATTGAGAACTTAGTATCCATCAACATCACCAAAAACACTGACTTTGAAAGGAAGAGATCTGCTGCCATCCTTGAGAATGACCAGATGGATGAGGTCAGAGCATACCTAGAACTTTTCCTAGGAGTTGTAGACATAAGCGATAGCTTGCATCTCACCCTAAATCCATCCTAACTGAGCTAAGATTGCTAGAGTAAGGCGATAGGTGATCTAGGAAGCTTAGTGAGCACATTCAACCTGCGCATTAACGCTTGACCAAAAGTGTCGATCGATATTCCAATCGAATAATCAGTCGACGTTGCAACAAGTGTATCGATCGATATTCCTATAGAATCATCGATACACACTAGTCAATAGACAAACTTAGAAAGTGAAAGACTAATGGTTTGTTATTAAGTGTTGAGCTCTATAATATCCTGCATACAATTTATTAGACATCTGTAGGATTATAATCCTGATTACCTGAATAAAAATCCTAAGTCTAGCTACTTTCATCTAAGTACCAAAAACCCAATCAATCAATCGAGCAACTACCTTGCTCACAAAGCTGTATTTTACTTTTAAAACATAAACCAACCTAGCTTAATCAACTTAATTAGATTTATTAGGTTCCCTAGCTCCTTGAAAATTTGATCCCTAAGTACTACAACCGAACCTCTTATTTGAGAGAGTACTCACTCCTTAAGGTAATTTGAGTGAGATCAAAATTGGCACCGTTGCCGGAGAGCTTTCATCGCTTGATAGATTTAATTCGATTTAGTCTAGGTTTCTTCGTAAAACCACTTTTTGACACAAAAAAATTTGTCTTGTCTTTTTAGGTACATGCCCAGCAGTATCAGAAGCAGCAAGGAAAATCAACTGCTATTCTCATCAGATTCTGCAAGTTTGGAACGTTCAATCCGCAAAAGAATACGCTCTTCATTGATCGACAACACACTAGTTTGTCGCTTGATTCTCGTCAACCACCGTCGACCGACACTCGGTCACCACCGTCGACCGAAGACACTCCTCTGTCGACCGATATCTTCCACCCGACGTTGATCGATACTTTAGTCCGAACATCGATCGACACTGAGCCACGAGACGTGGTTGCGACTTTGATTCTTGTACGTGATGAGAAGGGAGACCTGCATGACCAGGAAGGCATCTGCGTAATGCAGCATGTCATAGGATAGATGCTCAAGGGGCTACAATCATTGAGTCCGATACTGATGCTAAGCTGCTCTACCTGTAGGTGAGGCTGCTCGACCCAGAACGTTGGCTGATTAGAACCGTCCAGATCAGTTCTACACCAACAGATCAGCTATTCGTCCTCCAACTATCCAGAGAGGGGATTTCGAGTTGAAGCCACATTACTACACACTCGGGGGACAGACACCCTGTAATAACCCTCATAAGCCAATAAATTTTTGGTCGAGAAAAATCCCGCTCGACCAGTTTTTAGTTGGTTCGACAAGGATTAATAAAAATAAAAATCGACCCAGTAGATTAATTTCTCGAAGGGACTGTCTTGTGGTTGAAAGACCTTCACTTGATAGTTTGGTCGAGTCTTAAATGTTTTGGTCGAATTTTTATTAAGCTGGAAGAGATTTTTCAAGAACAAGACGAGAGTCAAAGACAAGAAATATTTGGTTGAAAAATTATTTAAAATTATTGACCAACTTCTGAAATAATTTTAGAACTAAGTTATGTCCTTCACCAGCCTGGTTGTGCAGTTATTCAGTCTTAGACTTGCACCTGCCTGCTTGCCTACCTTCTTCAATAACTGGCACATGACAATCATAAGCTGCCTGCTTGCCTTGTTTCTTAGATTGTCATGTGAGAAGCACATGAAAGGGCTGGAGTTTCTTCAGGTTAAGGAAAAGACAGCAGCTTGTGCTGAGAGTGCTGAAGCAGCTGGCCAGCTGTCCCCACTCAGCTTAGCTTTGTCCTGAGTGAAACCCTCACCTGAAGCAAGCTCACCTCATATTTAACCCCTCTCCAGCTGCTTCCCACGTTCAGAACCCTGCAGAAAAACCTAGAGAATTTCAGAGAGAAAGAGAGAAAGAAGAACAGAAAAATTAGTGAGAAAAATCAGGAAAATAAATCAAGAAAAAATTGGTGGTGACCTAATCTCAACCTTATCTCAGTTTGTTACCTTGAGAAAGATCAGAAGGTGAGATTTTTAAATAAAACCCTAGATCTAGTTGAGTTCAGATCATGATCAGACCTTGATCTTTATCTTTGATTCCAGCTGCAAGCTTACCTTGGAAAAGAGGATCAGCTGAGGCCATTTAGTCCTTTGGTTCGTCTTGGTAAGCTTTGGTCTCCTTGCCTCAGTTAGTATCTAATCAGAACAGTTGATGTTTAGTTTAGGTCTTGGTCGGATCAGTTGTATAAGTTCTGATACAGTTCAGTTCTTGTTAATTTTGGTTTGGATCAACGTCTTAGAACCACCAGCTATGATGTTCTGATATGGCTTTGATTAAACCAATTTGAACTCAGTCTGATCTTGTCCTGAACTTTGGTAGAATGACTAGAACCAAGCTGAACTGGTATAGTTTGAGTGGAACCAAGCTTGAACTGATCTGATCTAAGATGTTAAAGGATAAACTAAACTGATCTTGTAGTCATTCACTTCTGTTTCAGTTCAGAGGTGGAGTGAGGCTTTAGGTATCCAACCAGTTCCAAGACTATTCTCTTAGGTGAATCTAGATAGAAGATGAGATAGATCATGAATGTGTACATGATTGAGTTTAATTGTAGTATCTCAATTAGATAGTAAAGTCTTTGAATCCTTTAAGAAGTGTATGGGGTTTACTTAGTGTAAACACTTACACTTAAAGATTAATCAAAAGGTTAAAGTGAGGTTAATCATAATCATAGTACTTGTTCCCAAGTACTAATCTTAATTATGAAATAATCATGGTTTTGATTAAGGATTAATCTTGGTTTAATTAAGGATTAATCTTGGTTTAATTAAGAATTAATCTGAAATTAATTAAAGAGTAATCATGATTAACTAAGTATTAATCTTAGATTAATTAAAAATTAATATGAGTAATTAAAGATTAATTTGGGATTAACTAAGATTTAATTATGATTAATTAAGGATTAATTTTACAATAATTATGGAAGTAAAATCATGTGAAGTATTATTATTATTTACTATCACTAGAGTCCCGCATTACTTTGATTTGGTCCTACGAACGGAACAAGGTCATGAAGACACGATGATGGGGTAGCTCCCTGGAGACCGTGTACTGCATGACGATGCAGTGTCGGATTGTTCATACCAGACATTCGACAATGATGGTGATGCTAACTCACTAGTCTCGGTTAGCTTTAGTGGTTTCTCGGGTCTAGTATATATATTGTATTATATGAGTATGGTAACAGACGGGTGTTGAGGAAGTGATGTTTAAAATACGAATTCACAATGATGATTGGTATACTAAAGTATAGTACTAGTACTTGCATGATCATGTATATGCATTTGATAATTGCTTGATTTATTATTGGTTGTGTTGTGATTCTAGATTCACTGAGTAAACTAGTTGCTCATGACTCATTCGTGTGTGCAGGTAACCCTTAGGCGGGAGACACTTTACTCTTTTGGACGGAAGGAGCGGCCAACCAGCGGTAGTATTTTTTTGTCCTTGCAACGTACGTTTTGATGTATATTTACTTAAAACGTTGTTGGGCGATAGGCCGTAGGGTAAACTATAACAGTTTGTAAGATGTTTAAAGTAAATAAATAATGTATAAAAGATGTTTATAAATCACGAGTTCTCGTATGATATTAGTCCTTGTCCGGGACAAAATAACTATCGAATATTGCTTTATCGGGTTGAAAAGCCTAGAGTAATATCCGATAGGAGTGTCTGTGTTCTTTGGTTGTTGGCCTAAGGTGATCGGATTTATTTCGAGAACTTCGAGTCGCCATCAGGGAACATCGACCGTGTCATTTCCGGTTATCTACGATCGGGGGTGTCACAATGGTGGTATCAGAGCATTGTTATACGCTGTTAGAATGAAACTTGTTTCAATAACACTTTCGAGTCAAAAATGTGTCGCAAGGATAATTAGGATATGCTGGTTTGTTCCTTCTTTTAGGAATTGATAGACCTGGGTAGAAACTTACCATGATCTTTTGTTGCAGATGCCACCGAGACAGGCCCATCGTGGTGGATATTATCTACCGATACCTATTTCATCATCTTTAGACTCCTCGCCGCCATCTACTCCGGCACCACTTCTGACTCCTAGCTTTGAGGCTACACCTTCAGGCTCTAGCTTTGAGACTGACCCGTCTGAAGGGTCATATGATCAGACACCAGCGCACATTCCTTTGTCTCCAGACCCGTACTTAATGGACATCAAGGTGGATGTGGTACACGATAGTCCAGTGCATGGAGATCATCCCGCAGCTCCTGCCGCTCATATTCCACCGGCCCCTGCCCCACCTATTCCGGTAGCACAACCTCAACCAGCGCCAACCAATCCAGCTATGATAGCACTTCTGGAACTGATGGCTGAGATGGTGAATTTTCAATATCAAGCATTGAATGCACAGCGAGAAGCACAGCGTGCTCAGCCAGCTTCAGTACCTACCACTTCTCACCCGGACTTCCTGAAGATAGTCATGATTATGAAGAACTTGGGGACGAAGCATTACCAGGGAGGCACTGATCCCTTTGAAGCTGATGCGTGGCTTCACAATCTCGAGCAGAACTTTGCTGCAACCCGTTGTCCGGAAGAATTTAAAAAGGACGTGGCTGTTTACTATCTAGAGAAGGACGCCATCAGTTGGTGGTTATACGTAGAGAGGAACTTTGGAGACTTCAATCTGAGTTGGGCTGACTTCCGTACAGCGTTCGTTCGAAAGTACTTCCCACCAAAAGCCCGTGATCGATTGGAGATTAAATTCATGGAGCTAGTTCAGGGAGGATTATCTGTTAGGAAGTATGAGGAAGAGTTCACCCGTCTCAGGAAGTATGTCCACTATGGTCGAGAGGACGAGATGATGATTATCCGTAAGTTCCTTCGAGGACTTAACTCATATATCAGGAGCAGACTTGAGGCAGTAGAGTTTCATAGGCTTGCTGATCTTGTTGAGCGTGCTGTGAACGTTGAGGAGGCCATTGTTTCTGAGAGAGCTTCTCCAAGCAATGCCACACAACCTAGACGTCCATCTGTTCCGTTCCAGCCTCAGCCGCATTCTGCTGTGCAGCGAGGACGGGGAGGTAGAGCTTTTCGGGGAGGTCGATCTGGAGGTCCTAGACCTAGAACCCCAACTTGTTTCACTTGTGGCCAGCTGGGCCATGTTAGGAGATATTGTACGACCGTGGGACAGTTCCAACCGGCTGTACCATCTCACATCACTTGTTTCACGTGTGGAGAGCGAGGACATTACGCGACATCATGTCCCCGCACTCATCTTGCTCAGCCTGTTGTTTCGAGTGCTCGACCCGCCAGACCAGTTAACACACCTTTACCCTTACCTCCTGCTAAGCGTCAAGCCACTGCTGGTAGGGCTTATGCTTTAGAGTTACCAGGACCATCCGGACCACCTCAGGGTCCGATTTCTGGTTTGTTTTCTTATCCGATTGAGTGTTGCATAAATTATTAAAAATAAAAATAAATGATTTGTGAATTAGTGATATAAAAATCTTATAAAAGTGGTTGAGTAAAAGTAATTGACGGTAAAGTCAATTATTGTCAGGGTCTTTGCTTGTGGGTGGAATATCCGCCCACATCCTTTTCGATCAGGAGCAACACATAGTTTTGTAGCTCCCGAAGTAGCATCCCGATTCGATGGAGAATTCACTAAGGTGAATTTATCCATTCCCGTCCTAACTCCTGGAGATCAAGTTCTTGAAACTGAAGGCTGTATTCTAAGAGTTCCAATCATTATCCAAGATATGGTTTTTCCGGCTGATTTGTTAGTTCTCCCCTTAGAGAGGTACGAGGTAATCTTAGGGATGGATTGGCTGTCAAGTTACCGAGCTCACCTTGATTGTGGTCGAGGGAAGATTGTTTTCGAGAGAGATACCCAACCCCCTTTAGCTTACCATGGCATAGTACCAAGTGATGGAGCGTCATTATTATCAGCATTGAGAATTGAAAACCTTTTGGAGAAGGGTGAGAAAGAGCAGAACATGGAAGAAATACCAGTAGTCAGAGAATATGAGAACGTGTTTAAGGCATTAGAGGGATTGCCGCCGTCTAGGAGTAACCCCTTTAGTATAACCTTAGAACCCGGATCAGCTGCAATAGCAAAGGCACCATACCGAATGGCACCAGCAGAACTCGCTGAGTTGAAGCAGCAACTAGCTGATTTGTTAGACAAAGGTTTCATACGTCCTAGTTCATCACCATGGGGAGCACCCGTGCTATTTGTAAAGAAGAAAGACGGAAGCATGCGGTTATGTATCGATTATCGTGGAATCAATAACGTAACCATAAAAGACAAGTACCCACTCCCAAGAATTGATGAGCTATTAGACCAGTTACAAAGCACTAGCTGGTTTTCGAAGATTGATTTAGCTTCGGGTTATCATCAGATTCCGATTTATGAAACCAATATCATGAAGACCGCCATTAGAACCCGCTATGGACACTTTGAGTTCGTAGTAATGCCTTTTAGTCTTACCAATGCCCCGGCTGCATTTATGCGACTTGATATACCTTGGATTCGACCCATTTTTATCCATGGTATATAAGTATTTTACTATATATATATATATCTATGTTTTCTACTCTTCTAAGTATGTTTTCAGGTTCAGGTGCATTTCGGAGTAAAGCTATGACTTTGGAGCATTTTGGAGCTTAAAGGACATTTCACCCGAGCTGACCACTTAGAGGTCGACAAGTGGAAGAACAATCGATCGATGCGCATCAGTGCTGACGATCGATATCAGGAAATGCCTCGACAGTTGAAGATTAATATCGATCGATGTACACAAGTACCATCGATCGATGTCGAGACACCAGACGCGACATTTTGGATTCAGCAGACTTAAAAACCAAGGCCAAGCCAAATTACCAAAATGCCCTGACGAGTTTTTAACCTAGTAGAATATATACTGCCTAAGTGTTTTGACGACAGAAGAGTTTTTTCAAGACCTAGTTTTGTTAGAAGTTTCATTTGGGAGAGAAGATCACTTGTGATTGGAACTCCTTGTTTCCATTTCTTTTCATCTATACTATGAGTTTCTATTCCTTTATTGTTATGAATTGCTTTGCTATGTCTGAGTAGTTCAACTGCTAGATCCAGGGTTCAGATAGGTTTGTGGGATTAGCCCCAAACTATAGATCTGCCTTGTTGTGATATTCATGATATATTTGTATTCATTGCTTGTTTTAGCCTTGCTAACTAGAACTTGATCATAGGATTGCATACTCAAGCACCCTTGTTATCCCATCCTGACATCTATCTATCATATTAGGACTGCTAGAGAGGGCTAACCGCCAATTTAACATCTTAGTAGGGCATTTCATACTCGCGCATAGGCTTGGCTAGAACCCGTCGATCGATGTCCTCAACTGACTATTGATCGACGTTGGCAAAGGTGTATCGGTCGACGTCTTAATAGTCCATCGATCGACACTCTCTCGTTGTCTGCATACTAACCGTTGAGACACAAGATCTAGTCTGTTAACCAGTGGTACATGCGACAGCTGATCACTGAGTTAAGCGAATGAGCTCTAATATATCATGCATGCAACAGTTAGGTATCTATAGGTATTATAATCTCCAACACCTGAATAGTGGCCCTGCATCTAATATCATTTCCAACCAAGTTACATTTATTATTTACTCGCTTGTTACTATTGCTATTTCATTTAAACATTTGCAACCTTTAGAATTAATAAACACTAGATTTAATTGCTTCCTACCTCCTTGTGGATTCGATCCCTAAATACTACATCTGAACCTCTTTTGATGAGAGTAACACTCCTTAGGGTAATTTGAGTGATATCAAATTTGGCACCGTTGCCGGGGAGCTTTGATCGCCATTAGATTTAGTTTTATTGATTCTTTTTCTTTTCTCTACCCACTTTCTAATAATCTTTTTTCTTGTCTTTTCAGGTGCATGCCCAGCGGTACCAGAAGCAACAAGGAGAAAGACTTGCTGTTCTCAGACGATCCTGCTCATTTGGAACGCACCATCCGTAGAGGTCAACGTTCCACATCGCTCGACGCAACAACTTTGTCGTCGATCGATACGCACAACCAACCGTCGACCGACACCAGACCATCATCGTCGATCGATCCTAATCGTTCGACAATGATCGATACTACACCGCGTACGTCGATCGATACTGTGTCATCAAAAATGGTAAACATTATTATTCTAACACATGATGAGAACGAAAACCTGTATGACCAGGCCGGTCATCTGCGTAATGCAACATGTCAGAATATAGATGCTCAGGGGACTGTAATCCCTGATGCTGATGATACTGGAGCTGCTCAACCTGTAGATGAGGACGCTCGATCGAAACCACTGGCCGACTACAATCGCCCAGATGAGTACTATTCCAACAGATCAGCCATTCGACTTCCGGAGATCCAGAAGCAGAATTTCGAGCTAAAGCCTCAATACTACACTCTCGTGTCGCAGATACCCTACTCTGGGTTACCGCACGAGCATCCTATGGACCATTTGGAACGGTTCGAGGATTTAATTGCTGCTATTTGGATGGAAGGAGTCCCCGATGATTACCTGCTGTGCAAGCTCTTCAGATACACGCTGAATGGAGAAGCGATGCACTGGCTTAGGCAGAAACCCACATGATCTTTAACATTCTAGAGCGACATCAAGAATGCTTTCTTATGAAACTTCTTCGATGAGGCGCGCGCTGAAGAACATCGGAACAAAATTTCCACAATCTCGCAGAAGGCTGGAGAGTCCTTCAAAGACGCGTGTATTAGATTTAGGTTCTTCCAGCGAGACTGTCCACACCACGGATTTAACAAAGTGCAGCTGCTAAGCACTTTCTTCCGAGGTCTCGCCTTACCGTATCAAATAGCTCTTGATACGGCGAGTGAAGGAAATTTCACTACTCGGAATCCGTTGGAAGCTGTGAGACTTATCGAAAACCTTGCTAACAACAGCAGGACCAAAAACACTGACTCTGAACGGAAGAAGTTTGTAGCCTCTATCGGGAAGGAACAGATGGACGAAGTAAGAGATAAGTTAGATGTGGTGCACGAACTTCTTAAGAAGCAAGTCTTTTCAGCTGAAGGAGAAGTAGCAGATACGGAAGGAGAAGAAAATGTGAACTATATCGGAGGTACCGGGTTCCAGAAATTTGGAAGCCAGAGCGGAAACAGAAACTTCTTTGGAAATGGTCAAAGAAGTAACCAAAGTTCACAATTTCAAAAACCCTTCAACAATAGCAAAGGCTACTCGATCTTTAACATTCTGGAGCGACATCAAGAATGCTTTCTTACGAAACTTCTTGGATGAGGCGCGCGCTGAAGAACTTCAGAACAAAATTTCCACAATCTCGCAGAAGGCTGGAGAGTCCTTCAAAGACGCGTGTATTAGATTTAGGTTCTTCCAGCGAGACTGTCCACACCACGGATTTAACAAAGTGCAGCTGCTAAGCACTTTCTTCCGAGGTCTCGCCTTACAGTATCAAATAGCTCTTGATACGGCGAGTGAAGGAAATTTCACTACTCGGAATCCGTTGGAAGCTGTGAGACTTATCGAAAACCTTGCTAACAGCAGCAGCACCAAAAACACTGACTCTGAACGGAAGAAGTTTGTAGCCTCTATCGGGAAGGAACAGATGGACGAAGTAAGAGCTAAGTTAGATGTGGTGCACGAACTTCTTAAGAAGCAAGTCTTTTCAGCTGAAGGAGAAGTAGCAGATACGGAAGGAGAAGAAAATGTGAACTATATCGGAGGTACCGGGTTCCAGAAATTTGGAAGCCAGAGCGGAAACATAAACTTCTTTGGAAATGGTCAAAGAAGTAACCAAAGTTCACAATTTCAAAAACCCTTCAACAACAGCAAAGGCTACTCGAACTCTTACTACCAAAATCCACCACCCCAGACTCAGGAAAGCAAGATCGAAGAAATGCTTGATCGAGTACTGTTGGGACAACACCAAATCACCGTGGATTTCAACGGTAAAATAGACTCCGCCTACAACAATCTGAACACCAAAATCGAGACCTTAGGGACTCAGGTGAGAAAACTTGAAACCCTTAGACATTCAAGTAGAAATCATTAGTTCATAATTCCCTTCTTGACTCAATAAAATTATTTTTGAAAAGATTTTTGACAAAAAGCTCAAGAAAGTGCTGTTAGTAACTACCTCCCCCAGACTTAAATTACACCGTCTCGGTGCAAAGTACCCAAGGGTAGGTTAAAAGCAAGATAGATGTTTGAGAATGTTAGAGTAAAATGAAGTACCTATATGTACTACATATCGATCGATGTAATCCTCTCCATATCGATCGATGTTACTTGCCGAGAATCGATCAATGTAATCCTCTCCATATCGATCGATGGCGAAGCACATAAATTTTGCATGTGCTTGGAGTCGAACTCAAAGTTCCTGCCTTATGTTTACCATCGATATGCCCACATCGATCGATGGCAGTGATGCCTCGTCGATCGATGTCCTTCTCAAAGACAAATCCTAATTTCTAAATCTCCTAAATAATGCTAATAATAAGAAGAAATATGGAAATTACTATTAAATATAAAAATTCTCTTTTTTTTTTATAAAATAAAATGGGTTGCCTCCCATTCAGAGCTTAAATTTTAAGTCTTTAGCTCGACTTCCTGATTAAACTAATTATCAGGTTCATACAGCATCATGGGCGCTTTTCCTGGCGGTTTCGCCCAATAATGCTTAACTCGTTGGTCGTTCACTGTAAATTCCTGGCCTTTATCATTTTGTAAAGTGATAGCTCCGGAAGGTTGAACGTTTGTTACGGTGAAGGGTCCAGACAAACGTGATTTTAGCTTTCTAGGAAATAAAGTTAACCAAGAGTTATAAAGGAGGACTTGATCATCCGGTTCGAAGTGCCGGGATATGATCTTTTTATCGTGATAAGCTTTAGTCCTTTCTTTATAAATTTTCGAATTTTCGAAAGCTAAATGTCTGATTTCATAAAGCTCGTTAAGCTGATTGAGTCTCCTTTCTACAGTTGGCTTGATATCAAAGTTCAAAAGTTTGGTAGCCCAAGCTGCTTTGTGCTCCAGTTCGACTGGTAAATGACATGATTTGCCATAAAGGAGGTGGAATGGTGTTGTTCCTAGCGGCGTTTTGTAGGCGGTCATGTAGGCCCAAAGTGCATTATCTAGTTTCCTAGACCAATCTATTCTGGAGGTTCCTACGGTTTTCTCTAAGATTTCCTTAATTTGCCGGTTAGAGACTTCTACTTGTCCACTGGTTTGTGGGTGGTAAAGTGTGGCTACTCTATGATGAACACCATTCTATTTAAGCAATCTATCAAAGATTTTGTTAATGAAATGAGTTCCACCGTGACTCATGACTACTTTTGGGACTCCAAATCTTGGAAAGATTGTACTCTTGAAGAGTTTAATAACAACAGATGCGTAATTGGTAGGAGAAGCTATTGCTTCGACCCATTTGGATAAATAGTCTACAGCGACTAGTATATATTTGTTTCCATATGAAGACGAGAAGGGTCCCATAAAATCGATACCCCAGCAATCAAAGACTTCAACTTCAAGAATGAACTTCTGTTCCATTTCGTGTCTTTTGCTGATTTTTTCACGTCTTTGGCATCTGTCACATTGGGTTATAAATGCGTGGACATCGCGAAAAGTGGTCGGCCACCAAAATCCTGCCTGGAGGATTTTCGAAACCGTTTTAAAGGTAGCGAAATGTTCTGCATAATCAGCTATGTGACATTGGTAAATAATGTCCAGAATTTCAGCTTCGGATACGCATCGTCTGTATATGCCATCAGAACAATGCTTATAGAGGTAAGGTTCATCCCAATGATAGCGTCTTACTTCTCTGAAAAATTTATTCCTCATATATCCCTTGAGTTCGTCTGGCTCAACCTCAAGTGCCAAATAGTTAACTATGTCGGCATACCAGGGTCGGTTATTCGAGTTTCTACCAATCGCGTCCACCTCCCGTAGTGATAATTCCTCAGGTGTAAGATTAATCTCATCACCGGAAACATTAACTTGTAAATTGAAGTTGATTTTAATAAACGGGGGTTCGTGATCTTGGTTATTGGAGAGTTGAGAAGTTACATCATTTTCGTCATCGCTCGATGTATCACTACATAAATCGACCGATATGCCATCCCTTTCATCAATCGATAGTTCTTCAGATGTGAGAGATATGAAATGGTATTTTTCCCAGTTTAGGACAATGTTCTTTTCTTCGCATCTTTCCAATACTTTGCATAAATTATCGAGACAACTCTTAAAATCTGATCCGTAGACTGAAAAGTCATCCATGAATACTTCCATGAAGTCCTCGATCATATCCGTAAAGATCGACATCATACAACGTTGGAAAGTGGCGGGGGCGTTACAAAGACCAAATGGCATTCTGTGATATGCGAAAGTTGTTGGGGTCAAAATCGGTCACAAAGGAATCAATGCCTGAAAGTCCATAAAAATCAGCATGAACATTTTTACGAAAAAGTAATCTTCGTAAAGATATCTCTACAAAGACCCTTGCGGTAAAATCTTGTTCAAATCTCAATCGAACCACTAAATACCGATTGTCCGAAAGAAACAGACATGTATCCAATTCGGCCGCGGACAAGCTTGAGCACGGCAATCAGACCACGGACAAGCCAAGCTCGATCGATATGCGGCGACCAAGCATGCACACAGCTCGGTCGCTACGTAGCGACCGAGCGTCCGTCCCGCTCTGTAACACCCCCGAACCGTTCTAGGCATAGGTCAAACCACCGGCCAACAATCAAACAAGAACATGACCGACGGCCCGACCGTCTACCAAGGCTCAGGAGCGCTACAAGACGGGTTAACGGGCAATCCAGCCAAAGTTACAAAAAGTGCAATTTGTAACTAGGCCAGGCCGCCCACTAACACGTCCCGTCAGACCAAAGCCTAAGGCTTCTCAACCCGTACTCCAATCTGACGTTGTGTTAGCTCGGACAAGCTAATATCAGAACAACAAGGCAGTTTCACAAAACATTCGCTTTATTTATCTTATATAATATCTGGTTTACAATACACAAAATATTATACAAGTGGTGGCATGCCAAGAAAGCGAAAGTACATACTTATAGTCTGAAAGCGTCTTAAGCAAAAAGATGCAAATCTACACCAGCCAGCCTAGCCTCCCGCGCTTTCTACGAGCTCACTACTGGTCACCTGAAAACAACAACGAGTGAGGAGTGAGTAATCTAGCATTACTCAGCGAGTTACAATCCCCCACTAACAAATACAACCCCTCGCTATCCCACCCCAAACAATCTAAAGTGAGAGGTTCACCTAACAACACAATTTAATAACAATAAGCAATATTCAAAATACGCAGCGGTAAACCATAGCAAGATAACTAGCATTACGCTAATTACTAGCTTATCACCAAACTCAAACTCGATTTAAACCAGGGTTTAACAACCCAAAACACGATATAATATATATAACAAACTCGGGCCCTGGTGACGTTAGGTTCCTCCTTCACTATCGGCAATATCCTATCTCCCTACCACAAAGGCCGGAAGAAGGAACTTTCAACCGACCGCGGCCCACAGTCCTTCGGGTCACCGCGCGACAGCCCACAGTCCTTTGGGTCACTGCCCCATTACACCGTCGTGTAATACTCAGCCATAGTACATGACACCGTTCGTCTGAGTCTTCCCGATCCAGCGAATAAGGGGTTTCCTTGAACCCGCCGGGTACGAGGTCTGAAGGAACACTAACTCACCCCAATATGCCTAGCATTGTGGGTTACACAAATGCTATCGGCCAATATACGATTAATACTAAACCCGGTAAAATAACACAAGGTTTCAAGTAATAATCACAACACAATCAACCACATTCCAGAATCTAGCATAAAGACTAATTCCAGAATACCTAACAATCCACAACTTAGCGATATCATCTAAGCATTCTGCATTCGCTAACTAACCAATCAACCTAACCATTAGCATGCTACTAAGGTTCTCAAGCAATAACTAAGCATGCTATCAACTTAAACAACATAACCTCAATTATTAACTACTCAAACCGTTACTCAGTTAGACCTGGCCTCCTGCCATGATCCAACTTCCAAGTAACGGGACCCTGCATAAAAACAACTCAGCAATCAATTGATTATAACTCACTGTTTTTGGTTGACCGTGGCCTTGACCCCAAACCCGACTTCTGTGATCCGAACCCTTTCCCGACCTTCACAAGTAGACCCACGTCTGGACTGATCTTCACTTGAACTGGTCCCCACTAGAACTGATCTCTCTTCACTTGAACAGAATCTTCTCCAAGTGCTGACTCAAAATCGGCAGAGTAACTGTTCTCGAAAACTGCCTAAATCGCTCGAAAACTATCGAAACTCAAACTTTCTTTCTCTAGCTTTCTCTCTCACGTTTTTCTCTGAGTTTCAGGTGTGCTGGATGGTTTGAAATGAGCTGGGGTCGTGGGGTTTATATAGGATGCATCAACCAATCAGAAACAAGCCGTGTGGCAGCCCGTGTGTCGCCTCGCATGGCTCCGGACGCATGCGTCGCGGCACCTCGTGCTCCACATGTCTGATGGCATGACCAGGACATCATGCAGAGTGACACCATGCCCTCCAGATGTCTGATCCACGGCCTGACCTCATCCAGATTGACACTCAGCGCACACATGTCGCTCAGCATGCTCCGATCGCAGGTTTCGCGGCACCTCGTGCTTCAATCCCGTCGTGCTTGCTTCCCGTCCTGCTTAATTCCCGTCCTGCTTCCGACTTATAATGTCTTCAGAATAATATTTTACTAATACGAAGATATTCTGAGAAAACTTCGCGATGAAGAAACGTCAATCTTCAAAAACGTCGAGCTTCTAAACCGTCGTGCTTCAAAAATGTGATTCTTCCAAAACTGCCGTCTGATCAATCTAACACTTTTCTAACCATGGTCCAGCAGCTTATGGTTCACCCAAGATCAATTCTTCGACCATCCATTGCCCGCGGTAAAACCACTAAATAATAATATATTTTTTTTTTCTTTTAAGGGTTTCTACATTCTCCCCCCGTTAACAGAATTCGTCCTCGAATTCTAAGGCTCTGAGGGGCCTCCTTCTTCCATTACAACGTCCTCTCGGAATAACTCCGGGTGATCGGTTTTAAATCTCGCTTCATCCTCCCAAGTAACATGAATCCTGTTTTGTCTTCCCCAGAACACTTGTACTTGAGCAATCTCACGATTTTTGAGCTTCCGAATACGCCGTTCTCCTAATCTGATTGGTCCTTCCGGATACGTAAGGTTTGTCTCCAACTCCTCGATTCTCTCGGGCTCAACAGTACTTGGATCCCGTATGTGTTTCCGAAGCATGGAAACATGGAATACTGGATGTAGATGCATATCTGCTGGCAGATCCAATCGGTAAGCTACCTCACCAACTTTCCCGATGATCTTATACGGACCAATGAACCTGACCGCAAGTTTCCCGACCTTGCCAAATCTGTCCTTCCCTTTCTGTGCAGTAACCTTCAAATAGACCCAATCTCCTATCTCAAAAGTTACTTCTCTTCTTGACTGGTCTGCGTACTTCTTCTGACGGTCTTGAGCCTTCTTCATGTTGGCCTGAATCGTCTCCAGTTTAATCATGGTCTCCTGAACAATAGGTGACCCAAACATTCTTCTTTCGCCCACTTCCGTCCAACACATAGGCGTCTTGCATGGCCTTCCGTATAATGCTTCATAAGGTGACATCCCTATGCTCGAATGATGACTGTTGTTATACGAGAACTCAACCAACGGTAAATGCTTCTCCCAAGTTCCTGCCCAATCGAGAATACACATACGCAGCATGTCCTCGATGGTCCGAATGGTCCTTTCCGTTTGGCCATCTGTTTCTGGATGGAACGCCGTGCTTCTGTACAGTTTAGTTCCCAAGGCTTCTTGTAGTGCTTCCCAGAATGATGCCGTGAACCTTGGATCGCGATCTGAGACGATGTCTGAGGGTACACCATGTAACTTCACGATTTGGTCGATGTACAGCTCGGCCAAAACTTCAACTTTATCAGTGTCCCGCATAGGCAACAAGTGTGTGACCTTGGTTAACCTATCCACAATCACCCATATCGAGTTGTTCGATCTACCTGGAGCAGTAGGTAATCCGGTGATGAAATCCATGGAAATAGAGTCCCATTTCCATTGAGGTATCGGAAGACTCTGCAACAATCCCCTGGAACTTGATGTTCCACCTTGACTTGTTGACAAGTTGCACACTGAGCAACCCATTGTGCTACTGATCTCTTCATGCCCGGCCAATGGTAGTATCTTCTCACGTCTCGGTACATCTTTGAACTTCCAGGATGGATACTGAGTAAAGAATGATGTGCAATCCTTAGTATCTCATCTCTCAGCCCTTGTCCTTTAGGAACCGTGATCCTCCCATTAATTAGCAAGGTTCCGTCCTCCGCCAAGTAGTATCCCGCATTATTTGGCCCGGCTTGTCCTTTGAGTTCTTCAGCAATCTTCAGTAACTTCTCATCCTTAAGTTGTTCTTCTCGAATTCTCTGAATCAAGCTGGCCTGATTCACCGCTTGAAGTCCCAATGGCTCGCTTGTCTGCCCTTCCAAAACGACCAACTTCACTTGTTTCAACTCCTGGTTCAATAGCTCCACTTCTTTCTCTAAATCTGCGTCCAACTTTCTTCGACTTAAGGCGTCCGCAACAACATTCGCTTTACCAGGATGGTAGCGAATCCGTATGTCGTAGTCTGCCACAAACTCCATCCACCTACGCTGGCGCAGGTTGAGATCTGGCTGAGTGAAGAGGTATTTAAGACTTTGGTGGTCCGTGTATACCTCTACTTCTTCCCCGTACAAGTAAGATCTCCAAATTCGCAAAGCGAACACCACGGCCGCTAACTCCAAGTCATGTGTACTGTAGTTATCCTCATGCTTCCGTAGTTGTCGCGAAGCATATGCAATGACTCGCCCATCTTGCATAAGAACACAACCTAACCCAACGCGTGAAGCATCCGTGTAAACCGTGTAAGGTTTACCTTGCTCGGGCAAAGCTAACACAGGTGCGGTCGTGAGAGCTTCCTTCAACTTCTTGAATGCCCTCTCGGTTTCTTCCACCCATAAGAAAGGAACTCCTTTACCGGTAAGTTTAGTTAAAGGCTTTGCAATGGAGGAAAAGTCCTTAACAAACTTCCGATAATAGCCCGCAAGTCCGAGAAAACTCCTCACTTCTGTCACAGTGGTAGGTCGAGGCCATTCTCGTATGGCTTGGACCTTTTCTGGATCAGCAGCCACGCCCTCTCCTGATACTATGTGACCCAGAAATCCTATCTCTCTCTTCCAAAACGAGCACTTGCTGGACTTGGCAAATAGCTTCTGATTCCGTAACCTCTCCATAACCAGTCTCAGATGCTCTTTGTGCTCTTCCTTACTTTTCGAGTACACCAGGATGTCATCAATGAAAATGATCACGAACTTGTCGAGATAGTCGTGAAACACTTCATTCATCAAACGCATGAAAGCCGCAGGCGCGTTTGTGAGACCAAAGGGCATAACTACAAACTCGTACTGCCCATACCTCGTCCGAAACGCCGTCTTCATAATGTCTGACTTGGCAATAGGAATTTGGTGATACCCTGATGCCAAATCAATCTTCGAAAACCAACTAGCTCCCTTTAGTTGGTCTAACAACTCGTCTATCCTCGGAAGAGGATACTTATCTTTTATCGTGATGTTGTTGATACCACGATAATCGATACACAACCTCATGCTTCCATCCTTCTTCTTCACAAATAACACAGGAGCTCCCCAAGGTGAAGAGCTCGACCGGATGAATCCCTTTTCCAATAGATCTTCCAATTGTTTCTTTAGCTCGGCTAATTCCGCAGGTGCCATCCGATATGGTGCCTTAGCTATAGGTTTTGCTTCAGGCTCCAAAGTAATGGTAAAGGGATTACTCCGAGGTGGAGGTAATTCCTTTAGTGGTGCAAAGATATCCTCAAACTCTTGGACCACTTCTATGTCTTCGACCTTAACTTCATCATTAGTGGCTCCTCCACTAACCGATAAGGTCACCAAATATACATCCCCGTCTTGAAACAAATCTTGTACTCTCATCGCTGCTACTAAAGACACGGTCATACTAGGACTGATTCCATAGTATACCATCTCTGGTCGTTTACCTCTGCCGAACAACAACCTTCCCTTTCCACAGTCGATCTGAACTCCGTAGCTCGATAACCAATCCATTCCAAGGATTACCTCGTACCCTTTCAAAGGCACGACTAACAGATCTGCCACAAACTCTTTGCCTTGAATGACCAATGGAACATTCTTGATACACTGATTTGCTTGAAGGGTTCGGTCTGCGGGGGTCAAAACGGCCACGTCTATCCTGTCAACCACAAAACAATCCCAAAACCGGGCAGCTACTTCAGGGGTCACAAAACTATGTGTTGCCCCCGAGTCGAACAATACATGTGTGGGTTTACCAGCAACATGTATGGTTCCTGCCACAGTAATCCAATCAACAATATCTTAATCACAAAAATACTAATCAAAATTCTCACAACCATCAATCATCATCCTAAATTTCTAAACGCGCAACCTAGCGATCAAGCAATCTATAACTAACCAGCATACTAACTAGATTCCAGCAACTAAATTTCCATTCAATAAAAAGAGGAGGTTAAGCACCCACAATACCTGTGATGGGACCGCTTGACGGTCCTGCATTGTCTGGGTTTTCTACACCTAAGGCATAAACTCTACCTCCTAGGTTTTGCTTCTTTGGTGCTGGCTCAATAGCTGGACGGCTAGGAGGAGCTCGGATTGCGAGAGGGGTCGCAGGGATTGGCTTGTTTGGACATGACGATGCATAATGGCCCTTCATACCGCAAGAGAAACAAGTAACATCTTCCATCCTTATAGATGAATAACCCTGCTGGTTACTCCGTTGTCTGTTGGGACAAAACTTAGAAATATGTCCCGGTTGATCACATATGTAACACACCACAGTGTTACCACGATTGTTGGCTTGGCCTCCAAATCCTCGCCCTTTTCCTTTGTAAGATCTTGGACCCTTGTTGAAATTTGGCCTTTCTCCTTGGCTAAACTTGGTGTGTCCACCAGAATGTGGTAAGGTCTTCCTTTCAGCCTCCAATACAGTTTCAACATTAACAGCTTTTTCCACTAGCTCAGATAAGCTGCTAAAGTTGCTTCCAGCTAAACGACTTCCAAGCTCCGGCTTCAATCCGTACATAAAGTTACGGATCATAGTTGCTTCATCTTCACGCCCATCAAAGACATGTCGCCTCAACCTTGTGAACTCAGATTCGTAACTCCTCACTGGCCTATCTCCTTGAACAAGGTTCATGAACTGGCGCTCCAATCGATGCTTTGCTTCTGGAGGAAAGTATTTCCTCTCAAACTCTCCCTTGAACGACTCCCATGATGTGATGTTGTGTCCACGCTGTCTGTCTATGCTGTCCCACCATCCTGTGGCGTCGCCTTCCAAGTAGTACACAGCGATCTTCTTCTTATACTCCTCCGGGCACTCCATGGCTTCAAAATTCTTCTCCATCATAGTAATCCACTTGTCGGCCTCAATAGGATCGGATCCTCCTTTGAACTTGTAGGATCCAATGTTCTTCATGGTAGATAATAGCTTGGAAACTTCAGGGGGTTGAGTACGCCTGCCTTGGTTACCAAGTGCCTCGGTCATCACGTCATGTAAAAGCTTCAAGGTGTTTTCGGTTCCATGATCTTGTGGTCTTTCGGTGGCACGGTTCTGATCTGGCCTTGGGTTTGATTGAGCGGATTGATCATGTTGATGTCTCTGGTCCCAATTACGACTTGGGCCAATACTCGCCATACTGTCTTCTCTCACTCTAGTCATGTTACCGTAAACAGGAAAAGATCTTGTTCTCTGCAGAGGGCTCCTATCGTGTCCAAACATCTCACTAATGCCATTTCCATTATCCTGATCTGATCTGTGACCCAATCCTCCGCCTGTCCAATCCATACCCTCTCCCCATATCCGACCTCGTCCATCATCACCTGTCCCGCGATTAGCCATCTGCACACAATAAAAAGGGTAAGTCATATTCCTACCACGGGAAGCGGCTGGTTTCCTAATCATCTTTTTGCGACTCCTTTGACTCGATAAAACCGTTAAAAAAAAGCACTTGTGTCACGCATGGACGAAACCATGCTCTGATACCACCTCTGTAACACCCCCGAACCGTTCTAGGCATAGGTCAAACCACCGGCCAACAATCAAACAAGAACATGACCGACGGCCCGACCGTCTACCAAGGCTCAGGAGCGCTACAAGACGGGTTAACGGGCAATCCAGCCAAAGTTACAAAAAGTGCAATTTGTAACTAGGCCAGGCCGCCCACTAACACGTCCCGTCAGACCAAAGCCTAAGGCTTCTCAACCCGTACTCCAATCTGACGTTGTGTTAGCTCGGACAAGCTAATATCAGAACAACAAGGCAGTTTCACAAAACATTCGCTTTATTTATCTTATATAATATCTGGTTTACAATACACAAAATATTATACAAGTGGTGGCATGCCAAGAAAGCGAAAGTACATACTTATAGTCTGAAAGCGTCTTAAGCAAAAAGATGCAAATCTACACCAGCCAGCCTAGCCTCCCGCGCTTTCTACGAGCTCACTACTGGTCACCTGAAAACAACAACGAGTGAGGAGTGAGTAATCTAGCATTACTCAGCGAGTTACAATCCCCCACTAACAAATACAACCCCTCGCTATCCCACCCCAAACAATCTAAAGCGAGAGGTTCACCTAACAACACAATTTAATAACAATAAGCAATATTCAAAATACGCAGCGGTAAACCATAGCAAGATAACTAGCATTACGCTAATTACTAGCTTATCACCAAACTCAAACTCGATTTAAACCAGGGTTTAACAACCCAAAACACGATATAATATATATAACAAACTCGGGCCCTGGTGACGTTAGGTTCCTCCTTCACTATCGGCAATATCCTATCTCCCTACCACAAAGGCCGGAAGAAGGAACTTTCAACCGACCGCGGCCCACAGTCCTTCGGGTCACCGCGCGACAGCCCACAGTCCTTCGGGTCACTGCCCCATTACACCGTCGTGTAATACTCAGCCATAGTACATGACACCGTTCGTCTGAGTCTTCCCGATCCAGCGAATAAGGGGTTTCCTTGAACCCGCCGGGTACGAGGTCTGAAGGAACACTAACTCACCCCAATATGCCTAGCATTGTGGGTTACACAAATGCTATCGGCCAATATACGATTAATACTAAACCCGGTAAAAATAACACAAGGTTTCAAGTAATAATCACAACACAATCAACCACATTCCAGAATCTAGCATAAAGACTAATTCCAGAATACCTAACTATCCACAACTTAGCGATATCATCTAAGCATTCTGCATTCGCTAACTAACCAATCAACCTAACCATTAGCATGCTACTACGGTTCTCAAGCAATAACTAAGCATGCTATCAACTTAATCAACATAACCTCAATTATTAACTACTCAAACCGTTACTCAGTTAGACCTGGCCTCCTGCCATGATCCAACTTCCAAGTAACGGGACCCTGCATAAAAACAACTCAGCAATCAATTGATTATAACTCACAGTTTTTGGTTGACCGTGGCCTTGACCCCAAACCCGACTTCTGTGATCCGAACCCTTTCCCGACCTTCACAAGTAGACCCACGTCTGGACTGATCTTCACTTGAACTGGTCCCACTAGAACTGATCTCTCTTCACTTGAACAGAATCTTCTCCAAGTGCTGACTCAAAATCGGCAGAGTAACTGTTCTCGAAAACTGCCTAAATCGCTCGAAAACTATCGAAACTCAAACTTTCTTTCTCTAGCTTTCTCTCTCACGTTTTTCTCTGAGTTTCAGGTGTGCTGGATGGTTTGAAATGAGCTGGGGTCGTGGGGTTTATATAGGATGCATCAACCAATCAGAAACAAGCCGTGTGGCAGCCCGTGTGTCGCCTCGCATGGCTCCGGACGCATGCGTCGCGGCACCTCGTGCTCCACATGTCTGATGGCATGACCAGGACATCATGCAGAGTGACACCATGCCCTCCAGATGTCTGATCCACGGCCTGACCTCATCCAGATTGACACTCAGCGCACACATGTCGCTCAGCATGCTCCGATCGCAGGTTTCGCGGCACCTCGTGCTTCAATCCCGTCGTGCTTGCTTCCCGTCCTGCTTAATTCCCGTCCTGCTTCCGACTTATAATGTCTTCAGAATAATATTTTACTAATACGAAGATATTCTGAGAAAACTTCGCGATGAAGAAACGTCAATCTTCAAAAACGTCGAGCTTCTAAACCGTCGTGCTTCAAAAATGTGATTCTTCCAAAACTGCCGTCTGATCAATCTAACACTTTTCTAACCATGGTCCAGCAGCTTATGGTTCACCCAAGATCAATTCTTCGACCATCCATTGCCCGCGGTAAAACCACTAAATAATAATATATTTTTTTTTTTTAAGGGTTTCTACATTCTCCCCCCGTTAACAGAATTCGTCCTCGAATTCTAAGGCTCTGAGGGGCCTCCTTCTTCCATTACAACGTCCTCTCGGAATAACTCCGGGTGATCGGTTTTAAATCTCGCTTCATCCTCCCAAGTAACATGAATCCTGTTTTGTCTTCCCCAGAACACTTGTACTTGAGCAATCTCACGATTTTTGAGCTTCCGAATACGCCGTTCTCCTAATCTGATTGGTCCTTCCGGATACGTAAGGTTTGTCTCCAACTCCTCGATTCTCTCGGGCTCAACAGTACTTGGATCCCGTATGTGTTTCCGAAGCATGGAAACATGGAATACTGGATGTAGATGCATATCTGCTGGCAGATCCAATCGGTAAGCTACCTCACCAACTTTCCCGATGATCTTATACGGACCAATGAACCTGACCGCAAGTTTCCCGACCTTGCCAAATCTGTCCTTCCCTTTCTGTGCAGTAACCTTCAAATAGACCCAATCTCCTATCTCAAAAGTTACTTCTCTTCTTGACTGGTCTGCGTACTTCTTCTGACGGTCTTGAGCCTTCTTCATGTTGGCCTGAATCGTCTCCAGTTTAATCATGGTCTCCTGAACAATAGGTGACCCAAACATTCTTCTTTCGCCCACTTCCGTCCAACACATAGGCGTCTTGCATGGCCTTCCGTATAATGCTTCATAAGGTGACATCCCTATGCTCGAATGATGACTGTTGTTATACGAGAACTCAACCAACGGTAAATGCTTCTCCCAAGTTCCTGCCCAATCGAGAATACACATACGCAGCATGTCCTCGATGGTCCGAATGGTCCTTTCCGTTTGGCCATCTGTTTCTGGATGGAACGCCGTGCTTCTGTACAGTTTAGTTCCCAAGGCTTCTTGTAGTGCTTCCCAGAATGATGCCGTGAACCTTGGATCGCGATCTGAGACGATGTCTGAGGGTACACCATGTAACTTCACGATTTGGTCGATGTACAGCTCGGCCAAAACTTCAACTTTATCAGTGTCCCGCATAGGCAACAAGTGTGTGACCTTGGTTAACCTATCCACAATCACCCATATCGAGTTGTTCGATCTACCTGGAGCAGTAGGTAATCCGGTGATGAAATCCATGGAAATAGAGTCCCATTTCCATTGAGGTATCGGAAGACTCTGCAACAATCCCCTGGAACTTGATGTTCCACCTTGACTTGTTGACAAGTTGCACACTGAGCAACCCATTGTGCTACTGATCTCTTCATGCCCGGCCAATGATAGTATCTTCTCACGTCTCGGTACATCTTCGAACTTCCAGGATGGATACTGAGTAAAGAATGATGTGCAATCCTTAGTATCTCATCTCTCAGCCCTTGTCCTTTAGGAACCGTGATCCTCCCATTAATTAGCAAGGTTCCGTCCTCCGCCAAGTAGTATCCCGCATTATTTGGCCCGGCTTGTCCTTTGAGTTCTTCAGCAATCTTCAGTAACTTCTCATCCTTAAGTTGTTCTTCTCGAATTCTCTGAATCAAGCTGGCCTGATTCACCGCTTGAAGTCCCAATGGCTCGCTTGTCTGCCCTTCCAAAACGACCAACTTCACTTGTTTCAACTCCTGGTTCAATAGCTCCACTTCTTTCTCTAAATCTGCGTCCAACTTTCTTCGACTTAAGGCGTCCGCAACAACATTCGCTTTACCAGGATGGTAGCGAATCCGTATGTCGTAGTCTGCCACAAACTCCATCCACCTACGCTGGCGCAGGTTGAGATCTGGCTGAGTGAAGAGGTATTTAAGACTTTGGTGGTCCGTGTATACCTCCACTTCTTCCCCGTACAAGTAAGATCTCCAAATTCGCAAAGCGAACACCACGGCCGCTAACTCCAAGTCATGTGTACTGTAGTTATCCTCATGCTTCCGTAGTTGTCGCGAAGCATATGCAATGACTCGCCCATCTTGCATAAGAACACAACCTAACCCAACGCGTGAAGCATCCGTGTAAACCGTGTAAGGTTTACCTTGCTCGGGCAAAGCTAACACAGGTGCGGTCGTGAGAGCTTCCTTCAACTTCTTGAATGCCCTCTCGGTTTCTTCCACCCATAAGAAAGGAACTCCTTTACCGGTAAGTTTAGTTAAAGGCTTTGCAATGGAGGAAAAGTCCTTAACAAACTTCCGATAATAGCCCGCAAGTCCGAGAAAACTCCTCACTTCTGTCACAGTGGTAGGTCGAGGCCATTCTCGTATGGCTTGGACCTTTTCTGGATCAGCAGCCACGCCCTCTCCTGATACTATGTGACCCAGAAATCCTATCTCTCTCTTCCAAAACGAGCACTTGCTGGACTTGGCAAATAGCTTCTGATTCCGTAACCTCTCCATAACCAGTCTCAGATGCTCTTTGTGCTCTTCCTTACTTTTCGAGTACACCAGGATGTCATCAATGAAAATGATCACGAACTTGTCGAGATAGTCGTGAAACACTTCATTCATCAAACGCATGAAAGCCGCAGGCGCGTTTGTGAGACCAAAGGGCATAACTACAAACTCGTACTGCCCATACCTCGTCCGAAACGCCGTCTTCATAATGTCTGACTTGGCAATAGGAATTTGGTGATACCCTGATGCCAAATCAATCTTCGAAAACCAACTAGCTCCCTTTAGTTGGTCTAACAACTCGTCTATCCTCGGAAGAGGATACTTATCTTTTATCGTGATGTTGTTGATACCACGATAATCGATACACAACCTCATGCTTCCATCCTTCTTCTTCACAAATAACACAGGAGCTCCCCAAGGTGAAGAGCTCGACCGGATGAATCCCTTTTCCAATAGATCTTCCAATTGTTTCTTTAGCTCGGCTAATTCCGCAGGTGCCATCCGATATGGTGCCTTAGCTATAGGTTTTGCTTCAGGCTCCAAAGTAATGGTAAAGGGATTACTCCGAGGTGGAGGTAATTCCTTTAGTGGTGCAAAGATATCCTCAAACTCTTGGACCACTTCTATGTCTTCGACCTTAACTTCATCATTAGTGGCTCCTCCACTAACCGATAAGGTCACCAAATATACATCCCCGTCTTGAAACAAATCTTGTACTCTCATCGCTGCTACTAAAGACACGGTCATACTAGGACTGATTCCATAGTATACCATCTCTGGTCGTTTACCTCTGCCGAACAACAACCTTCCCTTTCCACAGTCGATCTGAACTCCGTAGCTCGATAACCAATCCATTCCAAGGATTACCTCGTACCCTTTCAAAGGCACGACTAACAGATCTGCCACAAACTCTTTGCCTTGAATGACCAATGGAACATTCTTGATACACTGATTTGCTTGAAGGGTTCGGTCTGCGGGGGTCAAAACGGCCACATCTATCCTGTCAACCACAAAACAATCCCAAAACCGGGCAGCTACTTCAGGGGTCACAAAACTATGTGTTGCCCCCGAGTCGAACAATACATGTGTGGGTTTACCAGCAACATGTATGGTTCCTGCCACAGTAATCCAATCAACAATATCTTAATCACAAAAATACTAATCAAAATTCTCACAACCATCAATCATCATCCTAAATTTCTAAACGCGCAACCTAGCGATCAAGAAATCTATAACTAACCAGCATACTAACTAGATTCCAGCAACTAAATTCCATTCAATAAAAAGAAGAGGTTAAGCACCCACAATACCTGTGATGGGACCGCTTGACGGTCCTGCATTGTCTGGGTTTTCTACACCTAAGGCATAAACTCTACTTCCTAGGTTTTGCTTCTTTGGTGCTGGCTCAATAGCTGGACGGCTAGGAGGAGCTCGGATTGCGAGAGGGGTTGCAGGGATTGGCTTGTTTGGACATGACGATGCATAATGGCCCTTCATACCGCAAGAGAAACAAGTAACATCTTCCATCCTTATAGATGAATAACCCTGCTGGTTACTCCGTTGTCTGTTGGGACAAAACTTAGAAATATGTCCCGGTTGATCACATATGTAACACACCACAGTGTTACCACGATTGTTGGCTTGGCCTCCAAATCCTCGCCCTTTTCCTTTGTAAGATCTTGGACCCTTGTTGAAATTTGGCCTTTCTCCTTGGCTAAACTTGGTGTGTCCACCAGAATGTGGTAAGGTCTTCCTTTCAGCCTCCAATACAGTTTCAACATTAACAGCTTTTTCCACTAGCTCAGATAAGCTGCTAAAGTTGCTTCCAGCTAAACGACTTCCAAGCTCCGGCTTCAATCCGTACATAAAGTTACGGATCATAGTTGCTTCATCTTCACGCCCATCAAAGACATGTCGCCTCAACCTTGTGAACTCAGATTCGTAACTCCTCACTGGCCTATCTCCTTGAACAAGGTTCATGAACTGGCGCTCCAATCGATGCTTTGCTTCTGGAGGAAAGTATTTCCTCTCAAACTCTCCCTTGAACGACTCCCATGATGTGATGTTGTGTCCACGCTGTCTGTCTATGCTGTCCCACCATCCTGTGGCGTCGCCTTCCAAGTAGTACACAGCGATCTTCTTCTTATACTCCTCCGGGCACTCCATGGCTTCAAAATTCTTCTCCATCATAGTAATCCACTTGTCGGCCTCAATAGGATCGGATCCTCCTTTGAACTTGTAGGATCCAATGTTCTTCATGGTAGATAATAGCTTGGAAACTTCAGGGGGTTGAGTACGCCTGCCTTGGTTACCAAGTGCCTCGGTCATCACGTCATGTAAAAGCTTCAAGGTGTTTTCGGTTCCATGATCTTGTGGTCTTTCGGTGGCACGGTTCTGATCTGGCCTTGGGTTTGATTGAGCGGATTGATCATGTTGATGTCTCTGGTCCCAATTACGACTTGGGCCAATACTCGCCATACTGTCTTCTCTCACTCTAGTCATGTTACCGTAAACAGGAAAAGATCTTGTTCTCTGCAGAGGGCTCCTATCGTGTCCAAACATCTCACTAATGCCATTTCCATTATCCTGATCTGATCTGTGACCCAATCCTCCGCCTGTCCAATCCATACCCTCTCCCCATATCCGACCTCGTCCATCATCACCTGTCCCGCGATTAGCCATCTGCACACAATAAAAAGGGTAAGTCATATTCCTACCACGGGAAGCGGCTGGTTTCCTAATCATCTTTTTGCGACTCCTTTGACTCGATAAAACCGTTAAAAAAAAGCACTTGTGTCACGCATGGACGAAACCATGCTCTGATACCACCTCTGTAACACCCCCGAACCGTTCTAGGCATAGGTCAAACCACCGGCCAACAATCAAACAAGAACATGACCGACGGCCCGACCGTCTACCAAGGCTCAGGAGCGCTACAAGACGGGTTAACGGGCAATCCAGCCAAAGTTACAAAAAGTGCAATTTGTAACTAGGCCAGGCCGCCCACTAACA
Source organism: Brassica rapa (assembly GCF_000309985.2). Classification (NCBI taxonomy): domain Eukaryota; kingdom Viridiplantae; phylum Streptophyta; class Magnoliopsida; order Brassicales; family Brassicaceae; genus Brassica; species Brassica rapa. The sequence goes on from NC_024797.2 coordinate 33,821,945, forward strand.
CGTCCCGTCAGACCAAAGCCTAAGGCTTCTCAACCCGTACTCCAATCTGACGTTGTGTTAGCTCGGACAAGCTAATATCAGAACAACAAGGCAGTTTCACAAAACATTCGCTTTATTTATCTTATATAATATCTGGTTTACAATACACAAAATATTATACAAGTGGTGGCATGCCAAGAAAGCGAAAGTACATACTTATAGTCTGAAAGCGTCTTAAGCAAAAAGATGCAAATCTACACCAGCCAGCCTAGCCTCCCGCGCTTTCTACGAGCTCACTACTGGTCACCTGAAAACAACAACGAGTGAGGAGTGAGTAATCTAGCATTACTCAGCGAGTTACAATCCCCCACTAACAAATACAACCCCTCGCTATCCCACCCCAAACAATCTAAAGCGAGAGGTTCACCTAACAACACAATTTAATAACAATAAGCAATATTCAAAATACGCAGCGGTAAACCATAGCAAGATAACTAGCATTACGCTAATTACTAGCTTATCACCAAACTCAAACTCGATTTAAACCAGGGTTTAACAACCCAAAACACGATATAATATATATAACAAACTCGGGCCCTGGTGACGTTAGGTTCCTCCTTCACTATCGGCAATATCCTATCTCCCTACCACAAAGGCCGGAAGAAGGAACTTTCAACCGACCGCGGCCCACAGTCCTTCGGGTCACCGCGCGACAGCCCACAGTCCTTCGGGTCACTGCCCCATTACACCGTCGTGTAATACTCAGCCATAGTACATGACACCGTTCGTCTGAGTCTTCCCGATCCAGCGAATAAGGGGTTTCCTTGAACCCGCCGGGTACGAGGTCTGAAGGAACACTAACTCACCCCAATATGCCTAGCATTGTGGGTTACACAAATGCTATCGGCCAATATACGATTAATACTAAACCCGGTAAAAATAACACAAGGTTTCAAGTAATAATCACAACACAATCAACCACATTCCAGAATCTAGCATAAAGACTAATTCCAGAATACCTAACTATCCACAACTTAGCGATATCATCTAAGCATTCTGCATTCGCTAACTAACCAATCAACCTAACCATTAGCATGCTACTAAGGTTCTCAAGCAATAACTAAGCATGCTATCAACTTAAACAACATAACCTCAATTATTAACTACTCAAACCGTTACTCAGTTAGACCTGGCCTCCTGCCATGATCCAACTTCCAAGTAACGGGACCCTGCATAAAAACAACTCAGCAATCAATTGATTATAACTCACTGTTTTTGGTTGACCGTGGCCTTGACCCCAAACCCGACTTCTGTGATCCGAACCCTTTCCCGACCTTCACAAGTAGACCCACGTCTGGACTGATCTTCACTTGAACTGGTCCCCACTAGAACTGATCTCTCTTCACTTGAACAGAATCTTCTCCAAGTGCTGACTCAAAATCGGCAGAGTAACTGTTCTCGAAAACTGCCTAAATCGCTCGAAAACTATCGAAACTCAAACTTTCTTTCTCTAGCTTTCTCTCTCACGTTTTTCTCTGAGTTTCAGGTGTTCTGGATGGTTTGAAATGAGCTGGGGTCGTGGGGTTTATATAGGATGCATCAACCAATCAGAAACAAGCCGTGTGGCAGCCCGTGTGTCGCCTCGCATGGCTCCGGACGCATGCGTCGCGGCACCTCGTGCTCCACATGTCTGATGGCATGACCAGGACATCATGCAGAGTGACACCATGCCCTCCAGATGTCTGATCCACGGCCTGACCTCATCCAGATTGACACTCAGCGCACACATGTCGCTCAGCATGCTCCGATCGCAGGTTTCGCGGCACCTCGTGCTTCAATCCCGTCGTGCTTGCTTCCCGTCCTGCTTAATTCCCGTCCTGCTTCCGACTTATAATGTCTTCAGAATAATATTTTACTAATACGAAGATATTCTGAGAAAACTTCGCGATGAAGAAACGTCAATCTTCAAAAACGTCGAGCTTCTAAACCGTCGTGCTTCAAAAATGTGATTCTTCCAAAACTGCCGTCTGATCAATCTAACACTTTTCTAACCATGGTCCAGCAGCTTATGGTTCACCCAAGATCAATTCTTCGACCATCCATTGCCCGCGGTAAAACCACTAAATAATAATATATTTTTTTTTTCTTTTAAGGGTTTCTACACGCTCGGTCGCTACGTAGTGACTGAGCGTCCATCCCGCTCGGTCGCTACGTAGCGACCGAGCATCCGTCCCGCTCGGTCGCTACGTAGCGACCGAGCTCGAGCCAAGCTCTGTCGCTACGTAGCGACCAAGCATCCGTCCCGCTCGGTCGCTACGTAGCAACCGAGCGTCCGTCCCGCTCGGTCGCTACGTAGTGACCGAGCGAATGTTCTGTTCGGTCGTTATGTAGCGACCGAACTCTGAAACGTCGATACGACACCAGTTCATGCATTCTCGTCTATCCTACGATGCTATCTCCCGAAGACCGTAGCGAACTCAGTTCATGTCTTCCGACCATTCTAAAGACATCAATCAAACTTTGCGGTAAAAACTGCGGAAAGTTCCTTCTTTATCGAAAGAAGTCGTAATAAACATTTCGAATCGTAAGACGGCCCAAAGGGACCTAAGACACGACTCGAGGCCCAACTTATGATTTCTTAACCAAAAGCCCATAAACCGTATGACAGTTTATGCTTGGCGCGCAAGGAAGGATAAATGTCAAGTTTCCGCGGATAAATACGAAATTTTGAGGATAATTACGAAGATCGGAAAAAATGGAATATCTCCATTTTATGCTATGATGGCTTAAGGGCAGAAGAGTAAAAGCGTAAACCGACCTTGGAGCTAGTATATAAGGAGTCCTAGGCGAGAGGCATGAGGAGAATTTTTTAGATTCAGAATTCTCGGCACTTAGAAACTATAGGCTTTATTCTCGAAAACCAGGTGTAAACCTAGATCTTGCCCTAAACCCAGCGCACTGGTCTCTAACATCTCTAGGCATAGTATCAAACACCTTGATACGAGATCACAAAATTTGTCTCTTTGCCAATATTCGAGAATCTTCAGAAATCCCACAAGTTTACACACTGCGGAAAACTCTCGAAACAAATTACAGATATAGCAGTTCACATATAGTTAGATTACGAGATGACAACTCGTACTCTTCCTTCTACACCCATACAAAATGCCATCGGCAGAAACACTCCTGATAACCGCTACATAAAAACTAGACCGTAAATGTCTCGCTGGAAAACTAGTCATAAGAACCCTAACTCAAAGACAAACTACGGAAGGCTTGATCCCTTCAAAAAAGGTACGTAGGCAGCCGTCATAAGGCGCAGCCCCAATCTTATCGCGTTCTACTTTTAGAAAAGGGAGAAGACCATTTGCCACTGACCTTTTCAACCCTTAATTCCGCCTAACTCACATTACTTGTCTAACTTGCCAGGCCACTCGCTAGAACCTCACGCTATAAGCTCATGGTTCTAACGAGCTGGAGGGCTAACTGTTGGGGTCAAAATCGGTCACAACGGAATCAATGCCTGAAAGTCCGTAAAAATCAGCATGAACATTTTTACGAAAAAGTAATCTTCGTAAAGATATCTTTACAAAGAGCCTTGCGGTAAAATCTTGTTCAAATCTCAATCGAACCACTAAATACCGATTGTCCGAAAGAAACAGACATGTATCCAATTCTGCCGCGGACAAGCTCGAGCACGGCAATCGGACCACGGATAAGCTAAGTTCGATCGATACGCGGCGACCAATCATGCACACAGCTCGGTCGCTACGTAGCGACCGAGCGTCTGTCCCGCTCGGTCGCTACGTAGTGACCGAGCGTCCATCCCGCTCGGTCGCTACGTAACGACCGAGCATCTGTCCCGCTCGGTCGCTACGTAGCCACCGAGCTCAAGCCAAGCTCGGTCGCTACGTAGCGACCGAGCTCGAGCCAAGCTCGGTCGCTACGTAGTGACCGAGCTCGAGCCAAACTCAGTCGCTACGTAGCGACCGAGCGTCCATCCCGCTCGGTCGCTACGTAGAGACCGAGCTCGAGCCAAGCGTCTGTCCCGCTCGGTCGCTACGTAGCGACCGAGCGTCCATCCCGCACGGTCGCTACGTAGTGACCGAGCGTGCGTTCTGTTCGGTCGTTACGTAGCGACCGAACTCTTCTGAAACGTCGATACGACACCAGTTCATGCATTCACGTCTATCCTATGATGCTATCTCCCGAAGACCGTAGCGAACTCAGTTCATGTCTTCCGACCATTCTAAAGACATCAATCAAACTTTGCGGTAAAAACCACGGAAAGTTCCTTCTTTATCGAAAGAAGTCGTAATAAACATTTCGAGTCCTAAGACGGCCCAAAGGGACCTAAGACACGACTCGAGGCCCAACTTATGATTTCTTAACCAAAAGCCCATAAACCGTATGACGGTTTATGCTTGGCGCACAAGGAAGGATAAATGTCAAATTTCCGCGGATAAATACAAAATTTTGAGGATAATTACAAAGAACGGAAAAAATGGAATATCTCTATTTTATGCTATGACGGCTTAAGGGCAGAAGAGGAAAAGCGTAAGCCGACCTTGGAGCTAGTATATAAGGAGTCCTAGGCGAGAGGCATGAGGAGAATTTTTTAGATTCGGAATTCTCGGCACTTAGAAACTTTAGGCTTTATTCTCGACAAGTTCGGTTTCTATGACTGGCACTCAATTACCAGACGAACTCGCCCAGGAAGTTCGATCTCTTTTCCAGCTCTATCAATTGAACTACGTTTGGCTTGATCCTCGAAAGGGGTACGTAGGCAGCTTTTATATATCTTTTTCGTCTTTTGTTATCGAGCTGCGACTCAACTAGGTTTGAGCTTTTAGGCTGCTAGAACTAAGTAACTCGCTGACAGCATTTGCGGCCAAAGCTTTTATGATCCGTTGTAATGATCGCAACGCTCTTACGCGGACTCGAAATAAGATCTACTGTTTTCTCTAAACTCGTTTGTTATCTTTTCATGATTTCCGCATATATTCGATCACTTGTCGTTGGCTCTCGCAGAGATCCGGGACCTCTGGGAAATTATGGTTTTCCTAGTTTCCTTATTTAAATGGAAATCGACAGTGTGAATTTTGGTTCCCACAAAAGTTCCATTGGGCATGTAAACGTTAATACTGGTGATTAGCTAATCTCTCCAGCATTTGATCAATAAAGGGAAGGGGAAAATGGTCTTTCCTAGTAGCGGCATTCAATTTCCTATAATCAATACACATCCGATGACCAGTAACGGTATGAGTCGGAATGAGTTCATCCTTTTCATTCTTTACTATAGTGATACCTCCCTTTTTTGGTACAACATGTATGGGGCTTACCCATTTGCTATCCGAAATAGGGTAAATAACTCCAGCATCAAGGAGTTTTATAATTTCCTTTTTGACTACTTCCTTTAGATTCGGATTTAATCTCCTTTGCTGCTCTATTGACGTTTTAGCGTCATCTTCCAAGTTGATTCGATGCATGCAAAGATCAGGAGAGATTCCAGGAATGTCATCGAAAGAATATCCGATCGCTCTCATGTACTTGCGCAATTTATTTAGCAATAAAGCAAGTTCTCCACTAGTGAGATTGGCGTTGACGATAACTGGGTAGGACTGGTCATAAAGGTAAGCGTACTTAAGACCGCTGGGTAGAGGTTTTAATTCTACCTTTGGTGCTTTATCTTTAGACCAGTTTGATTGCGAGGGAGGTTGTCGATCGATGACAACTTCTGAGTTGTTATTTTCTTCTACGTTTGCAACTTCGATGCTAGCGTCCATTAGTCGCATGTAATCGTCTGTCAAATCTGATATGCTGAAAATTCCATTTTCCACGTGGTTAAGGGTGTCTTCTAAAGGGTTGTCTGAACACATTTTTATGAAAGAGTCTTTTTCATCCTCAGAAATTTTTTTCACGTAGAAGGCCTGGTCATCTATTAGGGGTCGCTTAATCAGTTTTTCCATATCAAAAGTCATCGAGATATCCCCTATGTTCAAATTAATTCGTCCTTCTTTGATGTCAATGATTGCTCCAGCTGTAGCTAGGAATGGCCGATCCAAAATGAGGGGGTCTGTGGTTCTTATCTGTATTTTAACACAACAAAATCCGTAGGCACGATGCAATCATTAATCTTTATGGGAACATCTTGGAGAATTCCTTCGGGTACCCTGATAGATCTATCAGCTAAAACCAGGCTGATCGGAGTTGGCATAAACTCTTTATATCCTAAAGTTACTGCAACAGAGTAAGGCATAAAGTTCACACTAGAGCCGAGGGCACATAATGATCTAGGAAAACACGTGTTTTCTATTTTACAATCTAGGACGAAACTACCAGGATCTGGTCTCTTTGTTGGAGTTTTTCCTCTAATCATAGCACTTACTTCTTCTGAAATCATCATCACGCTATGTTCTGCAATTGGGTAGTTTGGAGATGTCATGTCCTTTATATACTTCTTAATCGAATGTGCTATTTTTATAGCATCACTAAGGGACATCTCAACAGAAATCCTATCTAAGGCTTTCTTGCAGATCGTGTTCTCTAATGATTTCTTAGTTTGCGTTTTAGGAGGGAAAGGGGGTAAAGTTCTATAGACTCTTTCAATTATGGGTTCGGGTTGAATAGACCGTCGATCGACGGGTTTTTCAGGTTGTCGATCAATGGTAGGTCTTTCAGGTCGATCGACGCCAGTTCCGTACTGTCGATCGATTTCGTCCTCAATCTCCGTATCTTCTTCTAATTCTATGTCCATTGCCTTTTCCTTAGCCTTTTCAGCGGTGGTTTTCCGGTTCTCTTGAGATGGATTTGGGTCAAGATCGTTAATAAGAATAGGATGAGAGTTGCTTTTGTCGGTTTTGTCAGTGTCGTTAGGTTTTCCAACATCTGTGTTAATCCTCGTATCTGCTGCGAGGTTTTTCCCGGTGCGCAACATTACGGCACTGACTTGACGTCTCGGGTTTAAATCAGTTCTCCTGGGAAGACATCCTGCATCTCTTTTTATGGCAGTTGCAATCTCAGCTACTTGACCTTCTAAATTTTCGGATTAGTTCTCCCAAAGAATCTGCTTTCTCCATTAATTCTCCGTAAACCATATTTATTTTTTCGTAAAACTCCGATTTTGTATTACGGTTGCCAGTAAGAGCTTGTCTGATATTGAACCTCTCTCTTCCGGTACGTGATTTTACAGCAGTGTCATTAGCTTGGGTAAAGCTATCGACGTTAAGCACAGAGTAGGGATCGGAACAGTTCGTTCCTTCATCCAAATAATCATTGGTGTCAGACAAAGCGTTGTCGTCGATCTGGGCTATATCAGATCGGTGTTTGTTTTGAAGAAAGGAATGAAGAGATTTAAGGGAATTCTTAATTTCTATCAAATCAGAATTGTCTATTGGACTTGTGGAATTTTCTATCTCTTCATCCATCCTTTCATAGATCTTTCCGTTGTCATATTCTTGATAAGGCGTCTAGCTTCTTCGGGATTCCTAGTGATGAAATTTCCCTCACTCGCTGTATCGAGTGTGGTTTTATAGCTCAAGTTAACACCTCCATAAAAGATGTTAAGAAGTTGTGGTTATGAATAACCATGATGGGGACATTCAAGTTCATAGCCTCTGAATCTTCCCCATACGTTTTTAAACGATTCGGGTGGACCTTGGCGAAATGTAGAAATTTGTCTTCTTACATCCCAGTAGCGTTCATCATCGAAAAATTCTCTAAGGAAGGCACTTCTAATCTCTTCCCAACAAGTGAGTGATCCTGCTGCTAAACAGTTTAACCACCTGAGGGCTTCTCCTTCTAGGGAGAATGAGAATAGTTTTTAACGGTCATATTCACCTGGTATTAATTCTTCCAAAGTTTCAATGTGATCTTGTGGGTGCTCTGGGAGGGATCCACAGAATGGGTTTTGACGAACCATACGGTAGTAATCTTTGTTAAACTTAGATTTCTTGGTATCGTCTCCTGGTATTTTGATAGCGGACCTATTGGAATAGGTCCTATCAGGATCAAGGTAGTCTTTTATGGACAATTTTATATCTTCACCTTTAGTTAAGGTGGAATTTTCCTTAATAGGGATTTCAGTCCCCTGTTCAGTTTGGCTAGCTTCATTGTTCGTTTGACCATTTATTTCAGTTTGGACTACTTTCTCATTAGCGGGCCTGGACAGAGAAAATTTACCTGCTTCCGGCTGGGCTGTATCGATCGATGTTTGCAGCTCCTTATCGGCCGATTTTTCTGACTCAACGTCGCTCGATGGAAATGTGTCTCCGTCGATCGATGGTTGGTCGCGCTCTATGTTCTCCATTCTTTGTGTCTGCGTAACAGATTAAGAAGGAAAACTTTAGCAAGTTTTTCGTAACAAGTCTATACTAAATTCTAAATTAAATCTAATGGTAATAAGAAAGAGTCCCCGTCAACGGCGCCAAATTTGATATCACTCAAATTACCCTAAAGAGTGTTACTCTCATCAAAAGAGGTTCAGATGTAGTACTTAGGGATCGAATCCACAGAGACTCTAGGATTACTCAAACATATTCATGAGAGACAAAGTCATGATGGCGTGAAATAAACTCAAATGAAACATAGAACACAAATAGATAGAGTAATAGAAATAAAGGAGTTCAAGATCGTCTCTGTTTTACAGTCTCAGATCTTTCTCTCCAATCCTAAGCTCTTCTAATGGTAGCCAAAATGCTCATTCTCCAAACTAGGTGTTTTGCAAGTGTCTGCCTAAAATGATATAAAACCCTAGTACATATAGCCTGACAGGCGGCTAGGGGCTTAAGTTGCAAATAATAGATCTTCTAGGAAATGAAACCTTTTAATTCGCGATCACACTCGTGTGACTAGGCATCGATCGATGGACATGTATGTTTGTTGATCGATGGTAAGTGATTCTGATCGACCGATGTTGCTCTTCAAGCGTCGATAGATTTTCCTTGCGTAAAAGCATTCCAAAATGTCCGAAAAATATCATTTCCTTCCATCAGGTGAATAAACCTGTAATTTCTTTGAAAAGACTCTAAAAAATGATTAATACATCTTAAAACTCTTATATACCATGTATAAAAACGGGTGAAAATCATGGTATATCAGAGTCACAGAAGAGGACATGGGATCAATCTGGAGCACCTAGTTGTGGGAGTTTTTATCGATCCCATTTCAGAGAGTCTCTCTATTGCTTTTTATTGTGGATGGCTCAAACATGTTCCTACAAATTGTTGGAATAAGACATCATCTGTGACTTTTGGTACCCATTTTTAAGATACCAGCAATCGCAACAGGAGCTCTCTATAGTTGTGGCCAGCATGGTCATATCTCAAAGAATTTCCCTAAGGAATGGGCATGCTATTCTTCCACCACAAGATAAGCGTCCAACCATCACTCCAAGTGTGTTTGTGATACCACTCAAATTACCCTAAGGAGTGTTACTCTCATCAAAAGAGGTTCAGATGTAGTACTTAGGGATCGAATCCACAAGGAGCTAGGGAACAATTAAATCTAGTGTTTATTAATTCTAAAGGTTGTAAATATTTAAATGAAATAGTAATAGTAACAAGCGAGTAAATAATAAATGTAACTTGGTTGGAAATAATATTAGATGCAGGGCCACTATTCAGGTGTTGGAGATTATAATACCTATAGATGACTAACTGTTGCATGCATGATATATTAGAGCTCAATCGCTTAACTCAGTGATCAGCTGTCGCATGTTTCACTAGTTAACAGACTAGATCTCGTGTCTCAACGGTTAGTATGTCGACGACGAGAGAGTGTCGATCGATAGTCTATTAAGACGTCGACCGATACACCTTTGCCAACGTCGATCGATAGTCAGTTGAGGACATCGATCGACGGGTTCTAGCCAGGCCTATGCGCGAGTATGATATGCCCTATTAAGATACTAAATTGGCGGTTAGCCCTCTCTAGCAGTCCTAATATGATAGATAGATGTCAGGATGGGATAACAAGGGTGCTTGAGTATGCAATCCTATGATCAAGTTCTAGTTAGCAAGGCTAAAACAAGCAATGAATACAAATCTATCATGAATATCACAACAAGGCAGATCTATAGTTTGGGGCTAATCCCACAAACCTATCTGAACCCTGGATCTAATAATTGAACTACTCAGACATAGCAAAGCAATTCATAACAATAAAGGAATAGAAACTCATAGTATAGATGAAAAGAAATGAAAACAAGGAGTTCCAATCACAAGTGATCTTCTCTCCAAATGAAACTTGTAACAAAACTAGGTTTAGAAAAGCTCTTCCGCCGTCAAAACATTTAAGCAGTATTTAATCTACTAGGTTAAAAACTCGTCAGGGCATTTTGGTAATTTGGCTTGGCCTTGGGTTTTAAGTCTGCTGAGTCCAAATGTCGCGTGTCTGGTGTCTCGACATCGATCGATATCAATCTTCATCTGACGAAGCATCTCCTGGTATCGATCGTCAACACTGATGCGCATCGATCGATTGTTCTTCCTCTCGTCGACCTCTACGTGGTCAGCTCGGGTGAAATGTCCTTTAAGCTCCAAAATGCTCCAAAGTCATAGTGTTACTCCAAAATGTACCTGAACCTGAAAACATACCTAGAAGAGTAGAAAACATAGATATATATATATAGTAAAACACCTATATACCATGGATGAAAGTGGGTCAAATCCAAGGTATATCAACTCCCAGACTTACCCTTTTGCTTGTCCTCAAGCAAAACATACAGGCAGTCTCTCTGAAAGAGGTTTGAAAATATTGGGGACTTAAGATTTTAAAGCCTAGAAATCTTTCCTCAACAATTTTGCAACCACATTTAAATAGTCCTAATCACAAAAGCACACTATGCAATATCCTAGCTTAGCAACCATTTCTAACATAACACAACTCATCAATTTACGTCTGACATCCCCTCTACTGATTTCATTTCTTAGCATAAATATAAAGTGAATGCTTTACCTTGGGAGTATCGATCACAGGATGCAAGGATATCATACAGGTATCTGGAGCTGCAAGTAAAAGTTAGTTCCTAGTTTCTCTCTCTCTAATTTTCTCTCTTGAGTCAAAGTCTGCTTCCATTGCAGGATCAGTGACCAAGATTGGACAGGCTTCCATGAATCAAAACTTAATGGTGGCTGCCACCAAGTTCTGTTCAATTTTTTTTTGACCTATATCCAAGAGTTCTTTGCGAAAGCGAGCCTTGAAGATTGCCGCCTCCAAGTCCCGTTTCGAACTCTTTTATTTGAGTCTTTATGAATCAAGCCTTAAATGGTTTTAGCCACCAAGTCATGTTCAGACTCATCCTAATTAAACAATAGATCTTATTTATTTATTTATTTATTTATTTATTATTATTATTATTTTTTTTTTTTTAATAACTCACTAACTAATCTAGGGTCGAAATTTAGAGAGAGAAAATATGATAAATAATCTACACCAGGCGTTACCTTCCAAACCTGTCTGAAGAATCCGATCCCATGTATACCAAGCCCCAAGACAAGCGGTTATGTCAGGTTTAGTGTTGGAAATCAGCTTTGGTTACTTCATATGGTTCAAGGCAAGTGTGTAGTTGATAGGTTGATCTGCTTTAAGCATCTTTAGTGCTATCTGCAATCAGTAAATCTAAAATGGTGCTAAAGATTGGTTAGATATTCAAGTTTAAATCAATATAAGATTATAGTCCTTATTTTCAATAGCTAAGCATAATTTATTAAAATTCCTTTTTATATAAGAATAAAATAAATTATATCAGTAACTCTCCCCCAGACTTAAATTACACTGTCCCAGTGTAACTCAGCCGGAGTTATGATGAAATAGTTCATGATGTACGAAATGTAACAAGTAAGGAAGATACATCTGACCGGAATAGATATCGATCGATGTGTAAGTGTTACATCGATCGTCGTGTGGTTATCTATGTCGAGCGATGTCGACGTCTCGACGTCGGTCGATATGCAGGTCCTCCTACTTGGGTCTCCTAAATCTGAAAGAAATAAAACGAAAGTAAATAAATGCTAGCTAATAAAACCAAAATAAAATACCTAATAGTGGGTTGCCTCCCACTCAGCGCTTGGTTATAGTCATTTAGCTTGACTGTGGTAGTGATTGGCTATTGGGTGGAGAAACAACTGCTTGTTGGAAAACAAGCATCCACGTCATCTCTGCACATTCTGGACCAAGATGCAATGAAACTTCTTGTGGCCTCATCATTTTTTGTCCATTTATCATCCATCTTCTCAAGTACATTGGAGATGTTCTGTAGCCTTTCTTGAACGTTGTCAATGCTGACCTGGTGCCAGCCTATGTTGTCATAGGCGTATGCTGAAAGTTCTGTCAATTCCTTTTGCATTGACTCTATCGTCTTGTGTATCAGTTGCTCGCCGATTGGTGTAGACTCGGTGTCGATCGATGCGATTATGTGTTCGTTGGTCGATCTCGGCGAGTTGCCATGGATCGATTTCGCTCGTGTCCTGTCGATTGATGCTGATATCTGGTGTTGAGCTGCGAGTTGCCTCTGAATGGCTTTGACTTCTTTCTGTAGCCATTCTGCGTGGCTGTCTAGTCCACTGATTTTGTTGTCGAATGGAAAGTAGATGTCATCGCAGTGTTTGTCAAGTCGTTCCTCCATGGTATCTAGAGCAGTGTAGATCTTGGATGTGATCTTGTCAACCTCTGCTGCTGTGTAAGGAAGTAACTCCACAGGTTTCTTGCCATCGATCCAAGGCCTTCGTAGCCTGTCGATTGATGTTGATTTTGCCTGCAAAAAATTTTGATTAGTAATGTTCTCAATATCCTTTTGGGCATGAAGTAATTGACTAGACAATTTGTTTAAATCTATCATGACTGGTGATATAAAGCGGTCATGCATGTCCTCGTAAGTTCTCAGCCTCTCATTCATGGTGAGACTTTAGCGTCGAGCGATGTGAAGGTACACTTGTCGATCGATGTGGCTGGTTGTTGGTCCTTCTTGCAAATGGTGTCCAGATCTTGCTGTAGTAGCTCGATTTTAGTGCTTAGCCAGTCCACGTTGTTGTTGAGAGGGCAGTACACGTCGTTTATCCTCGTGTCGATGTATGAGACTTCCCATTCATCCCTATGTTGTGTTGAACATTGCGGTTCTGCAGGGATCTGGGCTGTAGGAAGACTGACGTCGATCGATGTTGCATGTGGTGCGTCGATCGATGCTGAGGTCGTTGCTTCCTTCTCAAGTTGCTGACGTAAACTCTCAATTTTTGTCCTCATTTCTGCCATAATTCTGAAAAGCTCATTGTAGCCTCTATCCAAAGGCTGATGTGTATCTTCTACCAGTGATTTGAGCTCCTCTCCCTGTTTCTCCTGAGCTCCACAAATACCAAACACCATCTCATTGATTTCATCTTTGGTGTAGAGTTCTGGTGCCAGTCTTGTGATTGTGAAGGAAGTGGCATGTTCTGGAAGAAAGATGTGGCTCTCTTCAAAAAGAGATGCTCTTTCCAGTAATTTCCTCATGTCGTCCTTTGTGACAAGTATCATCTCACCAGCTATGCCTCGTGCGTGTCCACACTCATCTCTGTAGACTCCATACTCGTCCCTTTGTTCCCAAGTGAACTTTCTGGCTCCGTACATGTCAAAAGCGCGGTTCCCAAATTCATACCGTCTGTCGATCAACGTCGGGTCATCTCTATCGATCGATGTTGGTGTTACCCTGTCGATTGATGTCTCCATTGTACCGTCGATCGTTGCTTGCCCTTTTGGTTGGCGTGATAGATCTGGATTGATTTCTGTTGTGGCGACTCCTACGTGGTTGTTAGGATATGCTTGAATGACGTCTGGAGTGCCACGTTGCTGTGAGAATAGGTTGTAAGGTCCATTGGCTACTTGAAGGATGTCTGCTATGTCCTCTCTGGACACTTGTAAGATCCTTCCATCTATTGCACGTGCGTTGCCATCTGGGTCCCTGAAAATACCAACTTCATCAGGTGTTAGAAAACCGTAATCAATGTTTTCATAATCATTCAATTTAGAAATAGAAAGATTATGGTTTAGAGTAGTATCGATCGATGTAGATACAGTTGCATCGATCGATGGCAGAGTAATTTCTGCAGAACTTGTGTTCTTGAGATGATTGCTCTTCATGGATTTTTCTGTTGATGTAGATGGAAGAGTGTTCATCTTTTTTTGCTTGTGTGTTTGCTCTGGTGTGTGGAGGTGGTTTCGGGGGTGCAAAACGATTTATATAGGTATCTATAAACCTAGTTGGGGAGGGAATATTCTCCTTCTCTTGAATTTTTGCTGCGGCGCGAATATCGATCGATTTTCCTATGTGGGTGTCGATCGATGTGAGCGGTTGTTTTGCTGAACGAGGGTGGGTATCGACCGATGTAGAGAGCACAGCGTCGAACGATGTTGGAAACGTGTTTGTGAACTAATGTGTTTCGAGTCTTTCATCCTGCAAAGACATTTCTATTGCACGTTCTTTCCAATAATCCTAATCGTATTCCTCTGTATGTTTCTCATTAGGTGAAGTAATTACAGTGTCAACTGCAAAACTTTCATGGAAACCACTGTCTGTCCAACTGCCTATAGAATAATCATCATGTCCTCTCTTGCTTGGAGGTTGGAAGGCAAAGTGTTGGTAACAATGATTAGATGAAGCGAAATGGTCAACTGGGTGCCTTACGTTGAGTGACGTGTTGTTGCGGTCATCGGTCACCGTTGACTCATTGGAATCGATCAATGGAAAGGTTGGGGTGTCGATCGATTCTAAGTACTCTGTTTCGTACTCCGATTCATACTCTGCTCCACAATGGCATGCGCCAATGAAGCCAAGTTCTTTCCCCTAATCCACAGAATTAATGACCTTTCTCTTAGGTCGGATGGGGTCGTATTGGATGTTTCGGTCTATGAGCGTCAGACACAATTTATTTTTGTTCATGTCACATACAGCTCCTACTGTAGCTAGGAAAGATCTTCCAAGCAGAAGTGAAGAGTTCCAGTTAAGCTCGATGTCTAGGACATGAAAATCTACAGGGACAAGGGCATTACCAATCTGTACCTCCAGATCTCTTATGATTCCTCCTGATCGTTTCGCTGAAAGATCCACGAAGGTGAAGGATTCCGTTGAAGGTTCGATGGTCAAACCAAGCTGGTCTGCCATGATCCTAGGGAGGATACTAACTGATGCTCCTGTATCACACATTGAATGGGAATATTCAACACCCTTGACTACGCATGGTATTACAAACTTCCCAGGATCACTCTTCTTCGTCAATGTGATCCTGTGTTTCATCTTTCCTCTGACTTGATGAAACATTCTCCTAATGTCCTCCTCAGTTACCTTTGTTTCTCTGAAGAACATCCACAACCGGTGTGTGAAGTAAGCTTCGTCAAAAGGTTTTTTCGATTGGGATTCTGAGGACTCGTTTAGTGAAACCATCCATGTCCTTATCGTTAGCTTCGCTCTTAAGGTTCTTAGGAATTTTCTCCTTTCTTTTCCTTAACCTTCTCCCTTCAGCTTCTTGTTCTTCTTAAACTAATTCTGGTGAACTATTTAAAGGGTTGGGTTTTGGTTCGGGTGGGTTAGCTAATGGTTTAGGTGGTGGTATGAGTGCATTGATGTAATCATTATCGATTGAGGGTAACCGCACTCGGTATGTCAGAGGTGCATGTCGATCGATGGAAGGTGTGTTGTGACGATCGACGTCGGACTCACTCTGTCGATCGATGGTTGGCTTAACTGATCGATCGATTTTATCATAGAAAGGGGAGGGTGGGTGAGGATGCTTAGCTGTGAATTCTTCATGAGTTAGAATTCGAACCGCAATGCATTCAGTCGATTTAGCGGACGACGTCGATCGATGACTGGAGTAATCCGTCCATCGATCTTCATCATTGTCTGTCGATTGATGCGAGTTCATCGACATCGGTCGACACCATTGAGAACCGCCGAGACTCATGGAGATTTCGATTTCGAAATCTCCTTCCTCAAGCTTTTCATTTCTCACCACTTGCCAGAAATCATCATCTATGATGGCATTTACGTGGTGTTTCCCTTTATCGGCTCCTGCCTCTCTAGCGAAAGCTTCTTGCCTCTTTATAGTCTCGCCCGTCTGAATTACTTGGGTTTCAAGTTTTCTCACCTGAGTCCCTAAGGTCTCGATCTTGCTCCTTCCGTATCTGCTACTTCTCCTTCAACTGAACAGACTTGCTTCCTAAGAAGTTAGTGCACCACATCTAACTTCGCTCTTACTTCGTCCATCTGTTCCTTCCCGATAGAGGCTACAGACTTCTTCCGTACAGAGTCAGTGTTTTTGGTGCTATTGCTGTTAGCAAGGTTTTCGATAAGTCTCACAGCTTCCAACCTATTCCGAGTAGTGAAGTTTCCTTCACTCGCCGTATCAAGAGCCATTTGATACTGTAAGGTGAGACCTCGGAAGAAAGTGCTTAGCAGCTGCACTTCGTTAAATCCGTGGTGTGGACAGTCTCGCTGGAAGAACCTAAATCTAATCCATGCATCTTTGAAGGACTCTCCAGCCTTCTGCGAGAATGTGGAAATTTTGTTCCGAAGTTCTTCAGCGCGCGCCTCATCGAAGAAGTTTCATAAGAAAGCATTCTTGATGTCGGTCCAGGATGTTAAAGATCCTGTTGGTTGCTTCTTAAGCCAGTGCATCACTTCTCCATTCAGCGTATATCTGAAGAGCTTGCACAACAGGTAGTCTTCGGGGACTCCTTCCATCCGAATATCAGCGATTAGATCCTCGAACTGTTCCAGATGGTCCATAGGATGCTCGTGCGGTAACCCAGAGTAGGGTATCTGCGACACGAGAGTGTAGTATTGAGGCTTCAGCTCGAAATTCTACTTATGGATCTCCGGAAGTCGAATAGCTGATTTGTTGGAATAGTACTCATCTGGGCGATTGTAATCGGCCAGTGGTTTCGATCCCCGGCAACGGCGCCAAATTTGATACCACTCAAATTACCGTAAGGAGTGTTACTCTCATCAAAAGAGGTTCAGATGTAGTACTTAGAGATCGAATCCACAAGGAGCTAGGGAACAATTAAATCTAGTGTTTATTAATTCTAAAGGTTGTAAATGTTTAAATGAAATAGCAATAGTAACAAGGGACTAAATAATAAATGTAACTTGGTTGGAAATGATATTAGATGCAGGGCCACTATTCAGGTGTTGGAGATTATAATACCTATAGATGCCTAACGGTTGCATGCATGATATGTTAGAGTTCAATCGCTTAACTCAGTGATCAGCTGTCGCATGTTTCACTGGTTAACATACTAGATCTCGTGTGTCAACGGTTAGTATGTTGACGACGAGAGAGTGTCGATCGATGGTCCTATTGGGCGACGACCGATACATCTTTGCCTACGTCAACCGATAGTCAGTTGAGGACATCGATCGACGGGTTCTAGCTAGGCATATGCGCGCGTATGATATGCCCTATTAAGATACTAAATTGGCGGTTCCCTCTCTAGCAGTCCTAATATGATAGATAGATGTCAGGATAGGATAACAAGGGTGCTTGAGTATGCAATCCTATGATCAAGTTCTAGTTAGCAAGGCTAAAACAAACAATGAATACAAATCTATCATGAATATCACAACAAGGCAGATTTATAGTTTGGGGCTAATCCCACAAACCTATCTGAACCCTGGATCTAATAATTGAACTAGTCAAACATAGCAAAGCAATTCATAACAATAAAGGAATAGAAACTCATAGTATAGATGAAAAGAAATGAAAACAAGGAGTTCCAATCACAAGTGATCTTCTCTCCAAAACTCTCTCTTCTCTCTCAAAGTAAAACTGTAACAAAAAGCTCTCCTGCCGTCAAAACACTTAGGCAGTATATAATCTACTAGGTTAAAAACTCGTCAGGGCATTTTTGTAATTTGGCTTGGCGTTGGGCTTTAAGTCCGCTGGATCCAAAATGTCGCGTGTCCAATGTCTCGACATCGATCGATGGTACTTGTGTACATCGATCGATATTAATCTTCATCTGTCGAGGCATCTCCTGGTGTCGATCGACAGCACTGGATGCGCATCGATCGATTGTTCTTCCTATCATCGACCTCTACATGGTCAGCTCGAGTGAAATGTCCTTTAAGCTCCAAAATGCTCCAAAGTCATAGCTTTACTCCGAAATGCACCTGAACCTGAAAACATACCTAGAAGAGTAGAAAACATAGATATATATATATAGTAAAACACTTATATACCATGGATGAAAATGGGTCAAATCCAAGGTATATCAAACAGCTACAAGAAGCTTCGTGGCTCTTTAAGATTGACTTGACATCAAGATGCCACCAAATTACCATAGCTGATGAGGATGTGTGGAAGACGGCTTTTCGTATACATTATAGACATTATGAGTTTGTGGTGATGCCATATGGGGTGACGAACACACCTGCAATTTCATGAATCTTATGACTGATGTGCTTCTTCAACACTTGGATAAGTGTGTGATTGTCTTCATCGACGATATCCTGATTTACTTTAGGAGAAAAGAGAAGAATTATAACATTTTGCGGATTGTGTCGGTAAGCCCAGGGAATATCAGTTGTTTGTTAAGTTAAGTAAGTTTAGCTTTTGGTAGAGGAAGATTGGACTTTTGGGTTACATGGTTTTAGAAGTAGGAGTTGATGCAGTTAATAAAAGATTACATCAATTACAGTCGCCAACACCTAATAGTGCTAGAGAGATCCATAATTTTTTGAGTTTGGCAGGGCATTACAGGAAGGATGCCACAATAATATGCAAGGATGTTAAGTTTGACTTGGCAGACGCTTGTTCGAATAGTTTCAGTGAGCTAAAGCGACAACTGACAAAGACACCAAAGACTAGGGATACAATATTAGTTTTACACTGATGTGTCAGGTACTAGTTTTGGTTGTGTATTGACGCACGAGAGTTAGATTATTGCATATGCATCACGTCAGTTGAAGCCTTACAATATCAACTACCTTAAGCATGACTTAGAGTTGGCAGCAATTGTTTTTTTGTTGAAAATTTGGACGTGGTATTTTTATGGAGAGAAGGTTCATATTCTCACAGATCACCAGAGTCTGAAATAAATCTCTACTCAGGCATACTTGAATTTTATACATCATAGGTGGAAGGAGTTGTTAGCAGATTACAACATGGATATCATTTGTCACCCGGGTACAGCTAATCAGGCGGCATATACATTAAGTAAGCACATGAGCGTTGTTAGCAAATTACTGCCTTGATATCACTTGTCACCCGAGTAAAGCTAATCAGGTGGCATATGCGTTAAGTAAGCGCATGAACAATGTTTCAGAAACTAATAGGGCTCAAAAGTTTACTGTAGATTGTGTACAGTTAGTGTAGAGTGGGAGACACCTGGCCTTGAGGCTTTAGAGCATGCAGATTTGTTGTGGAAACTATGTCAAGCTCAAGAGATTTAAATTTTTTTTGGAAAGCTGATTAAGAAAGAGGGTAGTCATTATCGCGGCTTTAAGTAGGATGTACTTGTAGCAAACCGAGTACATATGTCAAACGACAAGCAGTTAAGAAAGGAAATTTTGCAGCAAGCGCACCACAAGATTTTCTTCATCCATCCAGGAAACACCAAGATCTAGAAAGATCTAAAACACTATTATCATTTACCTGGTATGAAGAGAATTAGCTATATTTGTATCGCAGTGCCAGACATGTCAGATGGTTAAAGTTGGGCATCAAGTACCTTGCGAGTTATTGCAGAAACTGCAATTTCCATAGTTGAAATGGGACATTGTGACTGAGAAATTTGTTACTGAACTGCTGATTATCTCAGGTCGAAAGAATTTTATATGGTTGATCGTGGATACACTCACCAATCATCTCATTTCCTAATGATTAAGAAGACATACTGAACTGATCAGTTGGCACATATTTATATCAGAGAGATTGTAAAATTGCATGGAGTTCATATCAGGAAAATAGTGGATAGGGACGCGAAATTCATATCTACATTTTGGGGGGCTTTTCAGAAGGAACTTTGGAAGCTGTAGACAGATAGAGCTGGTGTAAGGGAGCTGGAGAAATATCTACCTCTGGCAGAGTTTGCTGGCAACAACATGTATCATTTGAGTATTGAGATGACACAGTATGATGTGCTTTATGGTAGGCATTTTCATTCACCACTTTGTTGGACAGAAGTGGGGGAGTGACGAGTCATAGAATCAGCAATAGTTCAAGAGACGGTAGACCAAATGGAGATGCTCGAGATTTTTCTTAAGGAAGCCCATGACCGTCAAAACAATTCTGCATATAAGCGTCGAAATGATTTTGAGCTTCAGGTGGGCGACTTTGTATACTTGAACATGAGGACATTTCACGGAGAATACAAGATAAGAAAGCTAAGGGAGCTTAAGCCGAGTTATGTGGAACCATATCCATTGTGGAGCGGATTGGAGCAGTGTGTTATAGATTGTGGTTATAAAAAGCGTGAGTTTTCAGGGTTTCATGAAGTGTTTCATGTGTCATTTTTGAGGAAGGTTGTGAGAGCACCATAGCTCATTTTTCAGCAGCCGCCAAATGACCTTGGAAAAAATTGGACTGCACCTAGCCAGCCAGTGGAGATTATTATGGATTAGCAAGTGAATAAAGACCATGATACCTACTAGACCAAGACTCATATGAGGATTGACTATTCAGAGTTTTTTTAGGTTGGTATTGGAAAGTTGGTTCAGGAGCGAGATTCAGCGTCGAAGGGAAAAATTGTAGCGATCCAAATCTCGGTTTAATTAATTTTCTCGAGCAAGGCCCATGCCCACTGCAAGGAACCCTAGGTAATTCTATAAATAAGGGTCTTCGGCAGTTTAATTTTCTACATAAAACAACTTAGCATTGAACATTTGCATAAAATTAGTCGTCAAAGAAAACAAAGATTGTATCACCTCACTGTCCGCGTTCTTATCTTAGATCGGTTAGCTCACCACTATCCGCTCCAAGGGTAACCACCAAAAAAAACCTTGTCTATGGTTTAAGTTCGGATAGTTTGATAGATCGCGTGTATATGCCTCTAACTGTTGTCTTTTCAAAAATCTAAGGCCACATCGTGGTCATGACATCGAGATGGGTTTGGAGCACCAAACACAGCTGAAGACCTCCGCTCAAGCGCCCCCACCGCCAGAGACCCGATCATGCATCTCATGCGCTACCGCTGGAAGTCGCCTCCACCCTGCGGTGAACTTCACGAGCTACCGCATGCTATCGCTCTTCACCTGAGCCGCCGCCGCTGGTTCTTTTTTTGGTAAGCCACTGTTCTTCTCCCCACTGGTGACTTGGTCAACTCGACCGAGTCAAATTGGTGACCCAGTCAACCAGTTAGTTTAGTTGGATTTGGTTTTGCTTTGGTTAAACCAGTTTGGTTTTCAAATTTTTTTGGGGTTGGATTAAACCTGTTGGTAACTGAAATTAAGTTTGATCCAAGTGAAATAAGTTTTGGTTAGGAAAAACTGGTTGGTCAAATCGATTTCAATATAGTTAGTGGTTGACCGACTTGGGTCAGAGATGATCGGGTTGACTGTTATGTTGACTATGACCATAGCAGCACTTACCCGTTTTCAACTCTTGGAAGGGTGTTCTAACTTGATTTTTTGACCTCATTTTAGATTTGGAATCCATTTGAGCAGCTAGTGTTCATAAAAATAACTTTTACACATTTCTAAGGTGAGGGCTATTATGTAACATCATGTACTAGTGTAGAACTAGTTTTATGGAAGCTTAGATATGAAGCATGTTCTGTATGTATGAATAGAGTTTGTTTGAGTCTTGCGCGATAGTTAGATTATTCATTGTAAACAATAATGAGGGGTCTAGAGGATTCCATCTTTGTGTAATTCCTTTATGCTAAGTGATGTTATACATACATATATATATATAGTTATAAGTTATGGACTATGTGGTGATTGCGGGGGCCATAGATGTTTGAGCTAGCGACACAGATGTGATGATTGCGGAGGTCCAGAGACGTCTCAGCTACCAGTGCAGTTATGTGGTGATTACGGGTGCAAAGATGTTTCCATATCACCGCATGGTCGATGATGAGTGCGGTGGTCTAGAGACGTCCGTGCTATCAACGCAAAGTATGAAATCATATATTTGTATGAGGAAAATGTGGTATGTATGAGTTACCTATGTACTGTAAGCGTATTTTTGTTTTTTTTTGTGTGATGAACTAAGCATCTTGCTCGTTCATGTTAGAGCTAAACTTCCATAGTGGAAGTTCTGTTTACTTTGTTAAAAGTTTGCGTGTCTAACATTCCATACCCCACTGAGTGACTCCTCTGCCACTTACCTCTTTTTTCTTACTTATTTCAGGTGAGACTAACACATGAATGATTCTTATCACCTCGTGCTTGTGGGCTGTTTTCCTTTTCTTTACTTTCAGACATTGGGGTTTACTTTATTTATTGAATTTCTAGTGTAAAACTGATTTCTGATTATCAATAAATATTAGATTTTAGAGATTGTGTTTATTGAGCGTGGAAAACAATTATGTCAAAGTTTCAATTCCCGGAGAAAGCAATGTATTAAACAATTATGCAAACTAACGAGGATAGGCTTACAAGAGATCTTCAATATGATGCAAGTAAACTCAGTCAGACGTGTATTTTCCTTCATAGGGCGGTTCTGGTTATGCAATTAGACATAAATCCTCATAAAACAGATTGTTTTGTCGATTGTCGAATTGTCTATGTAATTTTTCCCATAATTATAATATCTTAATAAATCAGCGTTAAAAAAGATTGTGTTTATTGGGTTTTTTATGAAAATATGGGTGTTACAACTAATTTATATATCAACTATATTAGCGACCAATGTAAGTTACATGCATATCAAAAAGAAACTGAACAAATCATCTATCTAAATATCGCCGGACTTAAATTGGTTTTCTAAAGAGAATCAACTTTTTTTTTACAGAGTATTTGAAGAGAATCACTATTCTAACTACCAAAGAAGACACCTAAAGGGAATTGAATTTCAAAAGTTATTATATACTCCCAAGGGACTTCTCATTTTTTTCATATAGCTCTAACACCTTTGAGGGGAAAAGTTGTTCCAGTTCTTTAACGAAACTCTTTCAACGAATGGACAATATGTCTTTGAAATCGTATAAGTTGATCTAGACCCGGGCCTGAGATTCCGGAGACCTTATCCAAAATAAAAAAAAATATTTAAATTTGTAAAGATACATTTTTGAAATATTTTTTTGAAATTTCTTTTAAGACAAAATATTTTTTGTTACTTAAAAAATTAAAAGAACAGTTTTAGTCTTTTATAAGTTTTTAATATAATTATAATTTTTAAAATCTGTTTATTTTTATCATTTTTTTTAATTTACATTAAATATTTATATATTTATTATATATAAAAAATATTTTTTAAAAAAAACGGAACCCCACAAAAGTAGGGACCTCATTCAAATGTTTCGCATGAATGGAATCGAGCCCGGCTCTGACTTGATCAAACAAAGACTTAATATATGAAATTTCGACTTTGTCTCCTGCTACGTATTACGTGTACTTATATGATCACATGAGTTTTCTTTCTAATCCAAAATTGCTAGAAAGATTCAAGACTATTAAATATAATGGTCCAAAAAGATAAGGTTGATTTTGGATTGTGATTATCCATTAGCTTACTATATAAATATTTGTTTTATTCATACGTCGGTGTACTTTACCGACTTACTACTCCTATAAATAGGAGTTCATTTATTGTTATAAGTGATAATAATAAGAGCAAAAGATAAAAGTCATTTGTGCTCATTATCTCACATTTCTTTAGTTACTTTCCAAACACATAAAGAATAATATACTAATATATAAACACTTATAAATACACATAAATATTTATTTATCTCATCTAATTTACAACACGTTATCAGCACGAAACTTTGGCCAACTAAAATTTATCAATCCGAAAATTTTAAACCAGGCGGGATAATATTTAAATTTATGTATTTTAATATATTTAATTTATTTAAATTTTATTATTGTTTCCGAGTGAGAGGTTGGGCCTTTTCCGTCTCTTTTCGGAATGATAGGCGCTGCCTTTCCCGACTGATTGTTATGGTAGGCTATGCCTTCACGATCAGAAGAACATGTGGTAGACTTTGCCTCCGTGAATAAAAGAAAAATGTCAAAATAGCAGATTAAGTCTCCTCGGACCTTGAATAAAAGAAAAGATCAATATGGTAGACTTTGTCTCCTTAGATCTTGAAAAAAAAAGATAAAAGGTTAATATAGAAGACTATGTCTCCTCGAAACCTTGATAAAAATGATCAATATGGTATTCTAAGACTCCTCGGATCATGTGGTAGGCTAAGCCTCTAATTTTATTTATTGTTCTTTAAATTTCTACAATTTAATTTCTGCATTTATTTTATGCTTTTAATTTATGTATTTAAATTTCTGTCTTTATATATTATTATTATATGTATACGGTTATAATGTCAAATTTGACAAAGCTCAAAATAAATGCGCTTGATATTACGAGAAATAATTATAAGACTTGGACAGTGGGTGCAAAGATGAACTTGCACCTGAGAGAAAATGAGCTTTGAAAAATCATCGATAAGTTGAAAACTATATCGGATGAGAAAAAGAAAAGCCATGATATTTACACCAATTCAATGATGGTTTATAAGATGAGATGTATCATGAGAAAAGATCTAGAAGATCTTTGATAATTAAATCCTTGAAAGAAAGGATTCACTAAATAGTTGGAGTTGATGTAAATCCTCCGTGAAAACTGAAAAAAAAAATGGAAATCAAGATACTAGACCATCAAGTCGGTCCTATTAGAAAAATACAAGGGTGTGGATTCGGTTGAAACCGCTATCATGGTCGTGGAAGAGGACGAGGAAGAAGATTCCGTCCCAATAAGAATAATGAGAACTTCCACGAAAATGAAAGTGGTCGGGTGATAAAAGGCAAACAGAAAAAGTTTGCTATAGATACGGCCGGAAAGAAAACTAGGTACGTAGTTGTCGTACGCCAAATATTGAGCTGATCTATATCAAGAATCAAAAAGAAAAAGAGAAAGGAAGTATATTAAACTTCGTCTCTTATGAGCCCGAACCATTTTTCATGGTTTGAATACTCATCTTAATGATTCAATTTTTTTGGATGGTCTATAAAATGAAAATAAAAGATCGATGTGATATGGGAATTATCTTCGTGAATAAGATTTTGTGCTTCAGGATGGAGATAAATATACCTGGCAGATATTGGGTCATCATACATTACTACTAAAGGTAACAACTATTTCTCCCCTCTCAAAATAAATAAGTATAGTATTTAATAGTATAAAAATTACTATTAGCTCTAAAAGAGCATATGATGAAAAGACATGCATAAGAAAAATATGGAAAAAGAATAAATGAGTGGTAAACCTGAAGTTTACTGATATATAGCTATCTCCAATAAAGTTATCGACATTATTGTGAAATGTTGAAAAACCAGAAGTTTTTCACATATAGCATGTCAAGAAAATAAAGGAAACCATCATGGGTGATAAATCATCAAACAAGTTCATAATATGTGATTTCTTTAAGCAGACCCCAAATTAAGATCTCACTCTAAAGGATTTGAAACATAATTCATCCCAAATGGGAAAACTGAATATGTTATTGATTCTAGAGTGGGATTCAGTACAAGATTTTAGACATGGAATGTCATATCTTAAGGGAGAGAATTAAAGAATCCTAGTGAGTGGAACGTTGAGAAATTATGTTTGCACTTGAAAAAGAACTTGATAAAGTAAATTAAGTAAGATGATCCCCATGATCGGGTGTAAACATGTAGTTGTGCATGTAATAAAGACATATACAATCCAGAGGGATAAAGTATATGGAAAATTAGAAATATGCTCGCAAACTTGTTAGAAGCATTGTTGGGCTCAAAATCGGTCACGACGAAATCAATGTCTGGAAGTCCGTAAAAATCAGCATGAACGTTTTTACGAAAAGAAATCTTCGTAAAGAAATCTTTACGAAGAGCCTTGCGGTAAAATCTTGTTCAAATCTCAATCAAACCACTAAATACCAATTGTCCGAAGGCAATGGACATGTATCCAAATCGGCCACGGACAAGCTCAAGTATGGCCATCATACCACGCACAAGCCAAGCTCGGTCGCTACGTAGCGACTGATCACGAACACGGCTCGGTCGCTATGTAGCGACTGAGCTCCAGCCAAGCTCGGTCTCTACGTAGCGACCGAGCACGTATCGGCCGAGCATGTATCGACCGAGCACGTAGCGACCAAGCACGTGTCGAGCGAGCACGTAGCGACCGATCAAGTATCGACCGAGACAGTAGCTACCGAGCACGTATCGACCGAGCACGTAGCGACCAAGCACGTATCAACCAAGCACGTATCGACCAAGTACGCAGCGACCGAGCACGTATCGACCAAGCACGTATCGACCGAGCATGTAGCGACCGAGTGCGTATCGACCGAGCACATAGCGACCGAGCACGTATCGACTGAGCACGTAGAGACCGAGCACGTATCGACCGAGCACGTAGCGACCGAGCACGTAGCGACCGAGCACGTAGCGACCGAGCACATAGCGACCGAGCACGTATCGACCGAGCACGTACCGACCGAGCACGTATCGACCGAGCACATAGCGACCAAGAACGTATCGACCGAGCACGTAGCGACCGAGCACGTATCGACCGAGCATGTAGCGACCGAGCACGTATCGACCGAGCACGTAGCGACCGAGCAAGTATCACCCGAGCACGTAGCGACCAAGCACGTATCGACCGAGCACGTATCGACCGAGCACGTAGCAACCGAGCACTTATCAACTGAGCACGTAGCGACCAAGCACGTAGCGACCGAGCTCCCCAAAACGTCGATACGACATGTATCCGTGTATTCTCGTCTACTCTTTAATGCTATCTTCCGCAGGCCATGGCTAAACCATTCTTTGTTTCTCGTCATTCGAAGTCATGCGTCAAACTTTACGATAAAAAACCGTGGGAAGTTTGTTTTTATCGAAGAAACCGTAATAAACGTTTCGAGTCAAAGACGGCCCAAGAAGGCTTAAAACGCAGCTCGAAGCCCACTTACAATTTCTTAACCAAAAGTCCATAAGCCGTATGACGGTTTATGCTTGGTTCGTAAGGAAAGGATAAATGTCAAGTTTCCGCGGATAAGTCTAAAGTTTCCGAAGATAATCACGACGATCGGGAAAATTGGAATATCTCCATTTTGAGCTATGACAGCTTAGGGGCAGGAAGGGAAAAGCGTAAACCGACCTAGGAGCGAGTATATAAGGAGTCCTAGGCGAGAGGCATAAGGGAGGACTTTCTCAAAAGAAACTTAGCACTTAGAGCATTTAGGAAACTATTCGTTTTTGTTATTTCGAGCTGTGACTCGATTAGGTTTTGCAGTTTTAGGTTGTTAGAACTAGGGAACTCGCCGACAGCTCTTATAGCCGAGGATCTTATCTTGTTGTAACACTCATACGCAAATTCGGAGAAAGACTTCTCTTTGCTCTCTTTTTTTGATTTTTTATATTTTCATCGTTGTTATCTCGTATTCTGATTGCTTAACATTTGGTATTAGCACAAATCTGGGACCTCTAGGAAATTAGGATTCTCTTAGTTTTCTAATTTAAACAGAAATCGACAGTGTCAATTTCGGTTTCCATAGTTTAGCGCTAGAAGGAGGGGGTACGGATCAATCTAACTCTCAGCCACAAAAAGCTTGATCAAAACAATGTTTGGAAATACGAAAGACAAAATCGCAGTTCGCAATAACGCTGGTAAGACAACCCCAGCCGCCACTGCGCCTATGGCAACGCCAACACCACAGTTCTTGAGAAAATTGAAAACCTTGCTGCGACTTTTCGCCACAGGAAGTGCAATGAAACGAGCTCGCGATTTCTCTTTCTAAACATAAAGGGAAACGATAAATCTTATCAAACCCCGTAAGTTTGGCTCATTACCGAACAAAAGAAATCTTAATGCGTAAGGATTTTACCAAAACACGTTTTCCGAAAACATTTCGGAAGGGTAAAACTGGTTCTCCCAAAAACCGCAGAAAACGCCTAGGTTAATCGCGGAAAAAGGAAGCGCAACAAATCGATTACATAGCTCGGTCGCTACCTAGCGACCGAGCACGCACACAACTCGATCGTTACGTAGCGACCGAGCTCAAGCAAACTCTCCACTCGCTACGTAGCGACCTGTAAGGCCTCAGAAAGGTCCTCCTTTGCGTTCTCTTTTGAATCCTCATCGAAACGCCGTTCGTTTCGTCTCAACGGAGTTTACATTGAACTTTTTTATAAAACGAAAACGATCAACTTAACACCTTAGCCGCCTCAACTATACGATTACATTGAACTTTTTTATAAAAATTGACGTCGTATCTAAGGCGAAGATAACTGTCAAGTTCGGAAGATAAATGTCAAGTTTCCAAGGATAAACACCAATATCGAAAATGGCGAACATACACGAGAAGAGACAAAACTGCATCTTTGAGAGAACTAAGGTATTTCCGACCTGAAATTTTTGAAATCAGACTTGGAATTTTCGTAAGAAATTACTAAGAAATAAAAACGCCTTTGAGGCTGCCATAAAACTTTAGGGAACGTAAAACCTAGGTGGATAGTCTAGCGAACTAAGTCTTAGACTATTTTTCCTGTCTAGATATATTGTTCCATAACTGTTCAGCCAGATCTTGCAAACCGATCGAAACTCTCCAAAAATCGAGAAATGATCGCCACTCATATCAAGCTCGCTTCCTAACGTCGTCTTAAAACCGATTCGTTACTAGCAATTTTCTCGGAACCGACATATTCCAAGTCGTCAACGTGGAAACAACCAAATCAGTCCAAGCGTCATCTTTAAATCGTCCCAAATTATCGATCATTCCAAACATCAGAAGAAGAAACGTACACCCCTTCAAAGTATCGGTTTAACCATTTTTTTCGTAAAAAAAAAGGGGAGTAGGTACGTATACTATACTCGTATGCTCCCAAACTTCAAAAACTTTTACAAATCGTCAAGAAAACAATTTCGTCAAAGCAAATCGTCCCAAATAGGCAAACGACAATCTAAAATTTTTCTAAACGCTAGCAACATATCTAGACGATCATGAACATAATCTCAAAGACTATACATCATTTCTTGTCGCAATCATGCGTACAGAAAACCTGTACCAATATCAAACTGAAACTCGACGATTAACCAAAGTATTAAAGCCCTTTCCGGCTTTAGAAAGCCAATTTCGTTTTAAAATTTTTATAAGAAATCTTCAATCACCAAAGCATTTCTTTCAGTTTCCGTTGTACCAAGTGAGTCATGGAAAAGCATCGAAAACATTTGCGACGAAGAAAACTCGAGAATAGACGTAGCATCGTTTACATTAAAAGGAGCACTTTCCTCCCAATGGTTAGCTAGATCCACCTCTGATTGACCAATTCGTTCCAGAAACGAATGTGTCATGAGAATCCTCTAAAAAAAACCTATGAAGAAGTTATGCGACTAGATCGTATTGAAATAAACTTTGGTAACACTCCATGAGTAACTCCAAGCAACTTTCACCTAAGATCGAAATCGCAGCAGAAACGTTTCTCGTAAAACCCGATGAAACAACGCGACTTTGACATATATATACATATCACCGATTTACAACTTTCTGAAAACCGGTCCTCGTTACTTACGCGAAAAATCCTTCGTACAATCAGACCAAGTCTTACGAAGAAACTTTCTAAAGTTAACATAACAGGCTATATGAAGAACCCTGTGGCTCGCTGGCTTCTGCTTTTCTTGTCCCTCGGTCACATCTGAGAAGCCAGTCATCCCGCCGCTGACTCCACACTGGTTATGTAGCAAACCTCTTGGGCTTCGTCTTCCTCAGACAAAACAGACTCGATTTTCATAAGACTATAGGTCACATTATACGAAATATTCATCGTATAACTGAAACCTAGAGCGGAGAATCGTTTTCTACGACTATCCGCCATATTAGCATGGATAACCCCGGTAGACTTGGCCTATCAATCTCGACAAGCGCTCTTTGGCCCTCGGTCAATTACGCCTTCCACTAAATTTCCAAACCAATATTTGCCATCCCCTATCGTAAACTAACATGACCTTAAATGTTAAAGTACCATGGTCTAATCCTTGAACTACAACATCCTTGGCTATCTGAGTGAACACATCCCTCACGCCAAGCCAAACTATTTGAGAAACCATCGCTCTATCACTTAACGGCTACTTTGACATATGTATATGTATCACCGATTTACAACCTTCGTAAAACCGGTCCCCATTACTTACGCAAAAAAATCCTTCGTACAATCAGACCAAGTCTTACGAAGAAACTTTCTAAAGTTAACATAACAGGCCTTATGAAGAAGTATGTCTTGTATAGCAAACCTCTTGGGCTTCGTCTTCCTCAGACAAAAAGAGTCGATTGTCATAAGACTATAGGTCATATTATACAAAATATTTCGTCGTATAACTGAAACCTAGAGCGGAGAATCGTTTTTTACGACTATCGGCCATATTAGCACGGATAACCCCGACAAACTTGGCCTATCAATCTCGACAAGCGCTTTTTCGCTATCGGTCAATTACACCTTTCACTAAAGATCCAAACCAATATTTGCCATCACCTTTAAAGGACGATTGTAAACTAACATGACCTTAAATGTTAAAGTACCATGGTCTAATCCTTGACCTACAACATCTTTGGCTATCTGAGTGAACACATCCTTCTCGCCAAGCCAAACTATTTGAGAAACCATCGCTCCATCACTTAACAACAAAACGACAATGTACGATTTGTCTAAAAACGTAGTGTTACTATTCAGAGAATAATTATCGTCTACCCCACAGTCGGAAGTCATATGATAAAATTTTTCGTAACGAAACTCAGTCCTAACAACCAAACGGTTAACAGAAAATCTAAACTTTTCGAAAATTGACCAAGTTCAATACGCTCCACAATTCACTTTAAGCCTGCAACATAAGGAAAAATTCGTAACAAAGCTTCTAGAGCTATACGAAACATCCTCAAAAATGCACAAAATAGATCTCGGTAGGCCAACACTTCACAAAGCACTATGAAGGAAAACGCTTCTTCCCATGGACAAATTTACGCGACACCTCAGTCCTAATTCTTAGATCGAAAATCAAATTATTAGCGTCAAAACAGGAACAAAAATTTTGGCTGCGAACATCCGTAGTCAAACCAGAATGTTTCTCAAACGCAGGGCTAAGACTAAACCTTTGCAACATCGCGAAACATCTTCAAGCCCGCGAACATTTCAAGCACGAAACGCAGAATATGAAAGAATAACAAATCTTCCGCATCGCGAGACCTCGCAAATGCCTGAAGATTCATTCTTCGACCAAATTTCCTTCCTCGATGAAAACACCTTCTTGGAAGACCAGACAGTCATACGCACTAACATATTCTCAAAACATATCCTTCGCGAAGACTCAAGATGAAAATTTTTGCCATTAAATTTGTTGCTGATAAAACAAACTCTTAACGTCCTAAACAGATTTAGCCATCTCGTAGAGATGACTCTCGTACATCCGACACAAGGATAATAGCGCTATAAAGGAAACCCAGAATTTTTGGTCAGTACTTCCTGGAGGCTTAAAAATTGTCCTTGTAGAGATGCTCGGTTCCAACCATACTAGTCTTATAAGCCGAGAACCTATCGCGGAGTCCAAATCGGTATGGAATCAGGATGAAACAGAAACGGGATACGTAAGTCGAATTAGTCATTGCACCCTCTAAAACCAGGAATAAACCTAGGTCTTTCCCTAAACCCAACGCACTGGTCTCTAACATCTCTAGGCATAGTATCAAACACCCTGATACGAGATCCCGAAATATGTCTCTTTGCCAATATTCGAGCGTCTTCAGAAATCCTGCAAATTTAAACACTATGGAAAACTCTCAAAACAGATCACGGATATTGCAGTTCACACAAAGTTAGATTACGAGATGACAACTCGTAGTCTTCCTTCTACACCCATATAAAATGCCATCGGCAACAACACTCCTGATAACATACATAAAAACTAGACCGTAAAGGTCTGGCTCAAAAACTAGTCATAAGAACCTTAATTCCAAGACGAACTACGCAACGCTTGATCCCTTCAACAAGGGTACATAGGTAGCTGTCATATGGCGCAGCCTCATTCTTATCACGTTCTACTTTTAGAAGAGCGAGACGACCACTTACCACGGACTTTTTCAACCATTAATTCCACCTAACTCACCTAACTTGCCTAACTTACCAAGCCACTCGCTAGAACCTCACGCTAGAAGCTTATGGTTCTAACGAGCTGGGGGGCTAACTGTTGTGGTCAAAATCGGTGACGATGAATCAATGTCTGAAAGTCCGTAAAAATAAGCATGAACGTTTTTACGAAAAGTAATCTTCGTAAAGAAATCTTTACGAAAAGTAATCTTCGTAAAGAAATCTTTACGAAAAGCCTTGCGATAAAATCTTGTTCAAATCTCAATCAAACCACTAAATATCGATTGTCCAAAGGCAATGGACATGTATCCAAATCGGCCACGGACAAGCTCAAGTATGGCCATCAGACCACGCACAAGCCAAGCTCGGTCGCTATGCAGCGACCGAGCACAAGCCAAGCTCGGTCGCTACGTAGCGACCGAGCACATATCGACCGAGCACATATCGACCAAGCACGTAGCAACCGAGTACGTATCGACCGAGCACGTAGCGACCGAGCACGTATCGACCGAGCACGTAGCGACCGAGCACTTATCGACCGAGCACATAGCAACCGAGCACGTATCGACCGAGCACGTAGCAACCGAGCACGTATCGACCGAGCACGTAGCGACCGAGCACGTATCGACCGAGCACGTAGCGACCGAGCACGTATCAACCGAGCACGTAGCGACCGAGCACGTATCGACCGAGCACGTAGCGACCGAGCGCGTATAGACCGAGCACGTAGCGACCGAGCACGTATCGACCGAGCACGTAGCAACCGAACACGTATCGACCGAGCACGTAGCGACCGAGGACATATCGACCGAGCACGTAGCGACCGAGCATGTAGCGACCGAGCATGTATCGACCGAGCACGTAGCGACCGAGCTCTCCCAAAACGTCGATACGACATGAATCCGTGTATTTCTGTTTACTCTTTAATGCTATCTCCCGCAGGCCATGGCTAAACCATTCTATGTTTCTCGTCACTCGAAGTTATCAGTCAAACTTTAAGATAAAACACCGCGGGAAGTTTGTTTTTATCGAAGAAACCGTAATAAACGTTTCAAGTCAAAGACGGCCCAAGAAGGCCTAAATCGCATCTCGAAGCCCACTTACGTTTTCCTAACCAAATGCCCATAAGCCGTATGACGATTTATGCTTGGTTCTTAAGGAAATGATAAATGTCAAGTTTCCGCGGGTAAGTCTGAAGTTTCGTAAGATAATCACGAAGATCGGGAAAATTAGAATATCCCCATTTTGAGCTATGACGGCTTAGGGGCCGGAAGGGAAAAGCATAAACCGACCTAGGACCGAGTATATAAGGAGTCCTAGGCGAGAGGCACAAGGGAGGGCTTTCTCAGAAGAAACTTAGCACTTAGAGCAATTATGCAACTATTCATTTTTGTTATTTTGAGCTGCGACTCAATTAGGTTTTGCAGTCTTAGGTTGTAGAACTAGGGATCTTGCCGACAGCTCTCATAGCCGAGGCTCTTACCTTGTTGTAACGCTCATACGCAAATTAGGAATAAGACTTCTCTTTGCTCTCTTTTTTTATTTCTTATATTTTCTTCGTTGTTATATCATGTTCTGATTGCTTGGCGTGTGGTATTAGCAGATATCCGGGACCTCTAGGAAATTAGGGTTTTCCTAGTTTCCTAATTTAAACGAAAATCAACAGTGCGAATTTCGGTTCCCACAAGCATATGATAAGCTGATAGAATGAGATATGTGAAATGAATTACAATGAAAAGTATGATAATCCATTTACAAAATGCCTGCCATACATTTTTGATGAAATATTGATATCTCATATTCCAGCTGAAGAGGCTCCAATAAGAAAATATTATTCTAAAAGGACGATATATGAGTCTATAACACGCTGGAGACGTGATAGACCACTTTGGTTCCAAAGAATCCTCGAAAAGGAACAAATATATAAATAGATGATGAATCTCGTGAAGAGACCATTGATATGGTTAATATTACAGTAAGGTATCTGGGTAAATCATCGATAATGATAAAGAGATCTCGATTAACCATATCAGTACGGATAACAATATGGAACCAAAGAGAAAATAGATTGTCGACGATAAAATGAAAAAGCACTATATAAATAAGGATTATGAATCTACCTCTATGTATGAGGGTAGAGTGAATTGATTGGCCATCAGTTCGATATAAAGCTCGTTAGAAAAACGAGCGATTTTTGAACCAAAAGTCCAAGGTATAGTTCTCCAGAGAATGAAATGAAAGATAACCTTGAGGTATGAAAAACGGCTTGTTCCGAGGTCACTGGAGGAAATTTAAAATAGATGCAATATATTGAAATGTCTGCAAGGACAAAAATGACCTGATTTGCATCTTGATATGTAGTAGTCCCTAGAGAGTTAAAGATGCTCTCGAGAATGTATCAAACTCTAGAAGAGTTAGAACAAGCCGTATATAAGTGTTAGGGGGAGGAATTTAAGAAATTCCTAAAGAAATTACATGGTGTACACAGTCGTTGTTACACCTTGATCACCATACGGATCAAACAGAGCTGGAAATTCAGGAAATTGCGCATTTGCATAATTTGGCGAACCAATTACCAGATGTGTTCACAGATACGACATGATATACCCGCTGAAATGTTCCATAAAGAGTTGATGTTCCTAAAGAACAAAGTTATGGTAACAAAATAAATGAACCTACGGTTCAGTTAAAGAGGGGGATACTAGCGGGTTCTAGAGATAAAAATCCCCGAATGAAATTGGTTGAGAAAAATTGCAAGGTTCAAAGAGAACCTGATACTGAAAGATGTCTGAACGAAGGTATAAATGGTACGGTTCCAGAAGAACCTGATAATATAAGATGTCAAAAAGAATGCATAAGTGGAAATGTTTCAGAAGAACCTAATACTGAAAAATGTCTGAAAGAAGGCATAGATTAAAATGGTCAAGATGAACCAAATAAAGATGATCCAGATGACTAAAAGGTAACAAAAAAGTATGAGATTTCCATCAACTACATCCTTGATGAAAAGTTATAAGATAAAAGATGTTGATGGGATGTTCTCCTTTTATGTCCAAAGAGATCGATCATAAAAGTGATAATCCCGATCCAAGGTCCATTTTGGAATGTTAAAAAGACATGATTGGGTGGAGTGGCAGAAGGCCATTCAAATTGAATTATTCTCCCTAAATAAAAGGAAGGTCTTTGGACCTATAGTCATAACGCCTGAGAATATAAATCTTGTTGGGTATAAATGGGTATTCGTGAGAAAAGCAACACGATATAAAACCTGATTATTTGCCCAAAGATTTTCTCAGAGACCGGGAATTGATTTTGAGGTAACGTATTCCCCGGTAATGGATGCAATTACGTTTAGATTTTTGATGAGCCTAACGGCATCTAAAAATCTTGAGAAGCATCTCATGGACGTTGTGACGGCATATTTGTATGGATCGTTGGATATCCCTGAGGGATTGAAAATGCCATGGGCATTGAAAGAAAAATCCAGGGAAATTTGTTCGGTCATGTTACAGAGATTACTTTACGGATTAAATCAATCCGGACTCATGTGGTATAATCGCTTAAGTAAATATCTTTTGAGTAAAAGATATGAATAATGCGATATGTCCATGCGTTTTTATAAAGAAATCGTCATCTGGCTTTGTGATCATTGTTGTATATGTAGACGACCTGAACATAATTGGAACTCAAAAAGAGGTTGATGATGCTCGAACTTTTATGAAAGAGAAGTTCGAAATGAAAAATCTCGGCAATACAATGTTTTGTCTTGGGCTCCCGATAGAGCATCTCTGAGAAGGAATATTTATGCATCAATCAAACTATACGATTAGGATATTGAAACGCTTTTATATGGACAAAAGCGACTCGTTTGAGTATTCCAATGGTAAATATATCTCTCGATGTGAAAAAATATGTTGTTTTAAAAGATCCTGGTAAGATCTTATATAAATTACTTTGGAGATGCTAATGGTAATACAACATATATGAGCTTATATATCTTGTGATTTGCATTTGATTAAATATACTTTTAGACACTAATGTCTTTGCGAGATATAGCTCATTTCCTATTTATGGAAATTAGAATGGCGTCGAGAACATATTTGTTCTCTCCAAGGTAATTATTGATTTAGGACTGATTTATCCTAGAAAACCCGAGTTTGGTATGTTTTGCATATACATGATATTTATAAAGTCGACCACAAATCAGCTATGTTTTTACAATCGGTGGAACCGCGATCTCTTGGCGGTCCCAGAAACAAACTCTGTTTGCGACCTCTTCGAATCAAGCAGAAATTATTGCGCTTTACGAAGCATGTCGAGAGTGTGTGGCTTCGGTCAATGAGTCACCACATACAAGAATCAAGCAGAATAATTAACAAGAAAGAGCCGACGAAAATATTTGAAGACAATTCGGCTTGTGTTGCTCAACTCTGAGAAGGCTATATTAAGAGCGACAGAACAAAACATATCCCTTCAAGATTTTTCTGACTCGAGAAAAATAAAGGGGTGGACATCGAGTATGTACAGTCATGCGACAATCTAGCTGACTTCCTTACAAAGGCTCTCCCAACTACAACATTCCAAAAACATGTTTATGGTATCGGAATGCGGTATTTGCATGACCTGTGACGAGAAAGTTAGATCTACTATTCTCAGGAGGAGATTACGACAGTGTACTCTTTTTTTCTTGTCATGGTTTTTGTCTCAATGAGTTTTTCGTTTTTAACGAAGCACTACGTAATATAAAAATGGAAAATGAAGGGAGAATGTTAAAGATAATGATCCAAAAAAGATAAGATTGATTTTGGATTTTTTTAGATTGTGATTATCCATTAACTTACTATATAAATATTTGTTTTATTCTTACTACTCCTATTTATAGGAGTTCATCTGTTGTTGTAAGTGATAATAACAAGAGCAAGAGATAAAAGTCATTTGTGCTCATTATCTCATATTTCTTTCTTTACTTTCCAAACACATAAAGAATAATATACTAATATATAAACACTTATAAATACACATAAATATTTCTTTATCTCATCAAATTTACAACAAATACCTAATTATCAGACAGGTCATTTCAGTAACGTCTCAAAATCTGGGGTTATTTGCTATATAAATTAAAACTTGTGGTGGTGAATCTTCACTTAACTAGTGGAAGGTCCATGCAATATAATTGATCACAATCATGATATTTAGGCTGGATATCGATATTTTTATAAAAAAATATTACTTGCAAAACTAACGGTTCAGAGGAGTGATACATGTGATGTCACCAACATCCTCGTATTCGTTTTTGAACGATCAACATCCTCGTATTAAAAAAACCCCTTCATTTGAGATATGTTTCCCCCGAAAAAGATATCATGTGCCCGTTATTTGTATAGAATGATGGAGAGAATCAACTGTACGAGTTGTCCAATAAACTTACAAAAAAATCCCTAACTAAAACAGTTTTTGAACTAATGTTTTCTTTTTTTTTTCCCTAGTTCTCACAATTCTCCTTTTTTATTTTTGTGAAAAACACTTTTAAAATATTTGAACATGTAATCTTAAAACCTTAAATATAAGGTTTTATATAATCCAAAACCAACAACAAAACGTCAAACTTCGAGGTTGTGAATATTAAAACCGTATATTTGAGGTTTTACTTTTTAAAAGTGTATATTTGAAATTTTATATTTTTGAAATCCTAACCACTAATCTTTTAAATAATCTTGTTAACTTTTATATCTATAATTTTAGACCACATAATTTTACATCTTAATAATATTTCATATGTAAAAATACTGATTTAGTTCGTCAATGACATATAACTAACAAATAGATTAAAATATTATTTTAAAATTCAGTAATGAACCATGTATACAAAAACAACAATAAATAATTATGTACAGTAATTTAGTATTTTTTATAGTTTTTCATTTAGCTTAAGATTTCTAGTTATCATCTATCTATACATAAAGTTAGGATTGTTTCTCTCCCAGAGTGTCCACCTAGGATGCCAGCTCACTAATTAGTGTATCCTAGAGCCGCCACGTGTGTTCCGGTCTTTAAAACACATAATTTCATTTAATTTGGTAAGCAATATTTGTGGATTTCGATTACAATTGGGCTTTATGTTTTGCTTAATTAAGCTCATTCACTACAAGAAAAAGAAGTGATACCCAACAACCATATTAAATATAAGTTTATCGGGAACAAGTGTTTCTTATCATTTTTTGACAATCCTAATTTCATCGGAGTTTGCATATAGAAAATCACCATATGTTGGAAAATTCTCGGTAAGTTATGATAACATACATTGTCGAAAATTTTCATCGAAAAAGCATCTGAATGTACCGATGAATTTTTGAGTAATCCACCACCGATTAAATTCCGGCAGCTGAAATATTTATACAAAAAAAACAATTATTTTAATTAATTATAACAAATATTAAAAATGTTCATATATTTCATTGCATAATAAATGTACAAATTCAATAACAAAAAAAATCAAAAGGAAAGAATGGATCTCATGTTGGCAATAAACTTGATAAAATTAGTGGTGTATAATGCAACGGTGGTGATAGCGGATGAGAACTGAGCAGAATGGAAGTAGTGGTAAACAGAGTTGTAGCGGTGATCAAACCAAACTCCAAGTTCGGCCTGACGGCAATGACGACGAATGCTGCACCCAAAGAACCGCGAACGTTGACTCCCCAAAATATGAGAAATGGCGCATGGGAGCTGGTTCCACCTTACTTGTCGCAAAATCTGGTGAGTTGTCGCTGGAACATGGAACATGGGAGCATGGGAGCTGGTTCCACCTTACTTGTAGCAGAATCTGGTGAGTTGTCGCTGGTTACACACGATCAAATACAAACCGAACGGAGAGATTGATCGGCACAAATCAAGACTCGTCGCAAGAGGCGATTATGGTGAAATGTTTAGTCCGGTAATCAAATCGACCACTATCAGATTGGTATTGGACATTGCTGTTAACATGGGGTGACAGCTCAAGCAATTAGATGTGAACAACGCGTTTCTTCAGGGTGATATTCAAGAGGAGGTGTACATGACACAACCACCCGGCTTTGTAGATAAGGATCGACGTCATCATGTCTGTCGTCCAAGAAGCCTATCTACGGTCTCAAACAAGCTCCGCGGGCGTGGTATACATCACTCAAACAACTTCTTCTTACAATGGGATCCAAGAACTCGCTTGCTGCTACATCCTTATTCACTCACATCTCTGGTTCTCAGTTTACATACATACTGGTTTATGTCGATGGTAT
Source organism: Brassica rapa (assembly GCF_000309985.2). Lineage (NCBI taxonomy): Eukaryota > Viridiplantae > Streptophyta > Magnoliopsida > Brassicales > Brassicaceae > Brassica > Brassica rapa. The sequence continues at coordinate 33,861,452 of NC_024797.2, forward strand.
TGTTGTAACAGGAAGCAATCCGGGAACCATTGCCTCTGTTCTTCAGTCTTTGGCTCGACGATTCTCTATCAAAGATCCTGTCGATCTGCACTACTTTCTTGGGATTGAAGTTCATAGAACAGCTAAGGGATTACACATTATGCAGACGCGCTATATCTTGGATCTCTTGACAAAGACAAACATGATTGACGCCAAACCTGTGTCCACGCCAATGCAGAAAACACCCAAGCTGAAAATGGCATAGCTCTTCCTGATCCGTCAGAGTATCGCTCAATGGTCGGTAGTCTTCAGTACTTATCCTTCACCAGGCCTGGCATCTCTTTCTCTGTCAATCAACTCTCACAATTTATGCATCAACCCACAGAGATACATTGGCAAGCGTCTAAGAGAGTTCTGAGATACTTGGCAGGGACTGTTAGTCATGGTATACACATGAGAGTTGGGTCACCTCTTACTCTCCATGCCTTCACCGACGCTGATTTGGGAGGAGACAGTGACAGTTATGTATCAACAAATGCATATGTCATATACTTAGGCTCTACTCCAGTGTCATGGTCTTCTAAAAAGCATAATGGTGTGGCTAGATCCTCAACAGAAGCATAATACCGAGCCGTTGCCAATACAGACTCAGAGGTACGATGGCTTTGCTCTCTACTTCAGGAGCTTGGAATCAGGATCCCAGCTACTCTGGTCATCTACTGTGACAACGTCAGAGCAACGTACTTGTGCGCTAACCCGGTCATCCACTCGAGAATGAAGCATATAGCTATCGATTATCACTTCATACAGAACTTGATTCCGCTGGGAATGGTTAGAGTCTCACATGTCTCCACAAAGGATCAGTTGGCAGATGCTCAAACCAAGCATCTCACTTGACATCAGTTCATCAATGCTATATCCATGATTGGAGTCACAAGATTACCTCCATCTTGAGGGGGCATATTAAGTATAGATGTGTATATATGGAAAGGGTTCTTATGTCAATATCATTAACCATGGATCTCCATTGTATATATTGGACTCTATGTCCTTTCTAATGAATCACATTCCCTATTCTACAAGTGATTTATCTTTTTAGTTTATTGATTTCTAGCCATTTTTTTTTTTTATTATTGTAAGAAGTTTTGAGCCGAGTCTTGTAATCGTTTTAGACTAGGGACAAGAGTCGATTGCTAAATTTCTTCCCCCTAGCTGTTGCACTCGAACATAGCAACTCTATCTTCAGAAAAAAACGCTTTACCAGTAGAAATACCAGCTCCGGTATCTGTAGTCATCTTTTCTTGTCATTTCATGTTTGAGTTTTAACTTTCTTTCTTTTTTTTAATCTACAGAGATCAAAGTCACACAGTTTATTTTTTGGATTCTTAAATAAAATTTTAAGATTGTTCCTAAGTTATATGATTGCAACATTAGCAAAATAAATATTTAGTATTCATCAACTGGAATAACTCTTGTCCCCATGTATTCTGCATACTTTGAGTACCTAAAAGTTGTTGTAACGAACCGAATTTTGGTTTCGAAATTTTGTTAGCCGGCTAAGGCACATTCACGAAGGTCCAGACTATTTCCAAAGGCCCAAATGTAGTGGGTATAAAAGCCCATCTCCCAGCCTTGTTTTCTCCACCTGCATCAACAAAAATCAGAAGTTAAAAAAAGAAGAAAAGAATAAGAGAGAGAGTTCAAGAGTGGAATAGAGAAATAGAAGATGTTTGTAGGAGCTGAGCCACCAGGAGTCTTCACCAGAGCCGCCAGACGCCAGGACATTGCTAAGCTCGTCATCATCATTTGCAGCCCAACCGCCAGAACCGTCATGCATTTAAGCTTTGTTTTCGTCCATTCTGTAAATACGCCATATCTCTCTAACCATTGATAATCTCGCGCATGCAAAGCCATCATCGTGTTCCTCTCGTCGAGACGAAGCCGTAGCCACCGACTACGCCGCAATCAGAGTCCAAACGAAGCCGCTAGAGCCTCCGGAAGTTTCGCCTCTGCGTGCGCCTGAGTTACACGCGCAGCCGCCGTAAATCGTCGCCGCCGCACTCACCGCCATTCTCCGCTGCCGGACCACCACGGCGCCGCCATCCACTGCCGTGCTCTGCCGTCTGTCGCAACCGTCCTCTGCCGTCGTCTGCCGCCGGTAAGCCGCCGCCCTCCGCCGTCGCCGCCGATGACTAGCGCCGGTGACTCGTCGGTGAATCGGCCAACTCGGCTGAGTCGACTCGATTTGGAGTCTATTTGAGCATCTGGAGTTCATAGATACCATGTCTTCTTGTTGCTAAGGTGAAGGCTTCTCCGTTTAAATCCCGAGCTAGTTTAGTACTACAATTATGGAAAGTTTAGTTTCGAAACATGATTTGTCTCTGTGAATCGAGTCTGTTTGAGAGTCTTGCTTGTTCATTATTGATATTGATTGTTAAACCGGAAAGAGGATAATAGAAGATTCAACGGTTGATTAAAATTATTGATGTTAAGAACTGTTAAATATATATATATATATATATATATATATATATATATATATATATATATATATATATATATATATATATATATATATATATATATGTATGTATATATGCTAGTCCATGTGTTGAGATTGCGGGGTGCAGAGGTGATTGCACTAGGCCGCGGGATTGCAGGGTACGGAGACGTTTGTACTTGGCCGCCTGTTTGAGAGATCGCAGGGTACGGAGATATCTGTACTAGGCCGTGTGTTTAGCGGGGTACAAAGACGTTTGTACTAGGCCGCTTGTTTGTGGAGATTGCGGGGGTACAGAGTGGACTACTGTAATTACAACGCTTGTAGAGTCATATATATTTATATTCTTATAAGGAAATGCGGTATGCTATCATCGCATTGGTTGTAGCATGTCTAGTCCACTAGACATATGTTGATTGTTTTGTGTGGTGTAATAGACGCCGTGTTTGTTTCATGCTAGAGGTATGCCTACATTTTAGTAGTGCTATGAACTGAGTCAGTGGTTTGCGGTTTAGCATCCCCATACCTCGCTGGGCGATTCCCCTGTTGCTCACCCCTCCATCCTTTCCCCCTTTCAGGTTAGACTATCGACCGGGAGTGATTACATCGGCTTGGTGCTTTGGGTGTTATTGGACTTTCGGACCTTCGGGCTTCAGACGTTTCTGCTTGTTTATACATTTCAGACTTTCGATTTTATGTTGTTATACACATTTCAAACGTTCATTCTATTTACTGGATTTCCAGTGTGTACATTGACTTTCAAATATTTATAAATGGAGATTCCAGAAATTATTATTTATCGTATTATTTTTATTATCATTTCAAAGTGACGGGTATCACATTTTGGTATCAGAGCGAGGTTTCATCCCGGCTCTGACCCGGGATGGCGATTTGTTGGACGTGGTTTCGACTCGGCTTTAATTTGGTTTAATCGGTTTTAAAAGATTTTCGAATCTTGAGATTTAGGAGTTTTAAAAGAAGAAAAATACAGCACCTCTCCGTTCAGTGACTTCTAATCCAAAATCTTTTTATTGACGATGAGTTTACTCGTCGTCATCCGTTCTCTAGCTAACAGGGTTTCAGCCAGATGTTCGAGAAATGGATGATGTCACAGTTTGACAGATTGCTCAGGTGTGTACCAGTTTCGTCAGCCGTGTTCGAAGATTGTTGTGGATGTGTGGCGTTGTTGCCACCACCCAAACTTAAAGCCATCGCTCCACGAGTTTTGTTACTGGAGATTATGTGGTATGAGATGTGAGCCATGAGTTTGCATGTGTTATTCGTGTATATGATTATATTGACTATCGTGGATGCATGGTTAGTTTGTAAACTCGTAGGGAATCTCTTTTAGATTTGTAGTGCGACAGCTTGCCTTGTGTTGATGTTGGAATTATGTTTGGTATGTTTCCAGTTTTTGGCTTTGATTGATCTTTTCAGAGATGGGTCAGTTTGGACAGCTGGCATTGGACGTTGGGAGCTATTTATATTCATTGCGGTATAGCAGTTATGCTTGGAGGGGCAATTTGTTCGGAGACTTGTCAGAGAGATGGAGCTGCGTTTTTACGATGTCATCCTTTAGATGGATTGGACGTTGCGACATCGAGTAGTGTTGGATTGCCTGAGGACAAGAGTTCATATTGCTGGAGGAGATGTAAGGTTTTATTGCATACATGGTTGATACCACTCAAATTACCGTAAGGAGTGTTACTCTCACCAAAAGAGGTTTAGATGTAGTACTTAGGGATCAAATCCACAAGGAGCTAGGGAACAATTAAATCTAGTGTTTATTAATTCTAAGAGTTGTAAATGTTTAAATGAAATAGCACTAGTAACAAGCGAAGTAAATAATAAATGTAACTTGGTTGGAAATGATATTAGATGCATGGCCACTATTCAGGTGTTGGAGATTATGATACCTATAGATGCCTATTTGTTGCATGCATGATATATTAGAGCTCAATCGCTTAACTCAGTGATCAGCTGTCGCATATTTCACTGGTTAACAAACTAGATCTCTTGTCTCAACGGTTAGTATGTCGACAACGAAAGAGTGTCGATCGATGGTCCTATTGGGACGTCGGTCGATACACCTTTGCCAACGTCGATCGATAGTCAGTTGAGGACATTGATCGATGGGTTCTAGCCAGGCCTATGCGCGAGTATGATATGCCCTACTAAGATACTCAATTGGCGGTTAGCCCTCTCTAGCAGTCCTAGTATGATAGATAGATGTCAGGATGGGATAACAAGGGTGCTTGAATATGCAATCCTATGATCAAGTTCGAGTTACCAAGGCTAAAACAAGCAATGAATACAAATATATCATGAATATCAAAACAAAGCAGATATATAGTTTGGGGCTAATCCCACAAACCTATCTGAACCCTGGATCTAATAATTGAACTACTCAGACATAGGAAAGCAATTCATAACAATGAAGAAATGGGAATTCATAGAGTAGATGAAAAGAAATGGAAACAAGGAGTTCCAATCACAAGTGATCTTCTCTCCAAAACTCTCTTCTCTCTCAAAGTAAAACTGTAACAAAAAGCTCACCCTGCCGTCAAAACACTTAGGCTGTATATAATCTACTAGGTTAAAAAATCATCAGGACATTTTCGTAATTTGGCTTGGCCTTGGGTTTTAAGTCTGCTGGATCCAAAATGTTGTGTGTCTAATGTCTCGACATTGATCGATGGTACTTGTGTACATCGATCGATATTAATTTTCATTTGTCGAGGCATCCCTTGGTGTCGATCGATAGCACTGATGCGCATCGATCGATTGTTCTTCCTCTCGTCGACCTCTACATGGTCAGCTCGGGTGAAATGTCCTTTAAGATCCAAAATGCTCCAAAGTCATAGCTTTACTCCGAAATGCACCTGAACTTGAAAACATACCTAGAAGAGTAGAAAACATAGATATATATATAGTAAAACACCTATATACCATGGATGAAAACGGGTCAAATCCAAGATATATCAATTCCCCCAAACTTACCCTTTTGCTTGTCCTCAAGCAAAACATACAGGCAGTCTCTCTGAAAGAGGTTTGAAAATATTAGGGACTTAAGATTTTAAAGCATAGAAATCTTTTTCTCAACAATTTTGCAACCACATTTAAAAGGTCCTAATCACAGAAGCACACTATGCAATATCCTAGCTTAGCAACCATTTCTAACATAGCACAACTCATCAATTCACGTCTGACATCTCCTCTACTGACTTCATTTCTTTGCATAAATATAAAGTGAATGCTTTACCTTGGGAGTATCGATCATAAGATGCAAGGATTTCAGACAAGTATCTGGATCTGCAGGTAAAAGTTAGTTCCTAGTTTCTCTCTCTCTAATTTTCTCTCTTGAGTCAAAGTCTGCTTCCATTGCAGGATCTGTGACCAAGATTGGACATGCTTCCATGAATCAAAACTCAATGGTGGTTGCCACCAAGCTCTGTTCACTTCTTGTTGACGTATATCCACGAGTTCTTTGCGAAAGCGAGCCTTGAAGATTGCCGCCTCCAAGTCCCGTTTCAAACTCTTTTATTGGAGTCTTTATGAATCAAGCCTTAATGGTTTTAGCCACCAAATCCTGTTCAGACTCATCCTAAGTAAACAATAGATCTTTTTTTTTTATAACTCACTAACTATTCTAGGGTCGAAATTTAGAGAGAGAAAATGTGATAAATAATCTACACCAGGCGTTACCTTCCAGACTTGTCTGTAGAATCCGATCCCATGTATACCAAGCCCCAAGACAAGCGGTTATGCCAGGTTTGGTGTTGGAAATTAGCTTTGGTTACTTCATACGGTCAAGGCAAGTGTGTAGTTGATAGGTTGATCAGCTTTAGCATCTATAGTGCTATCTGCAGTCAGTAAATTTAAAATGGTGCTAAAGATTGGTTATATATTCAAGTTTAAATCAATATAAGATTATAGTCCCTATTTTTCAATAGCTAAGCATAAGATTATAGTTTCTTTTATATAAGAATAAAATAAATTATCAGTAAATCTCCCCCCCCCCCCCCACCAAACTTAAATTACACTGTCCCAGTGTAACTCAGCCGGAGTTATGATTGAAAAATTCATGATGTACGAAATGTAACAAGTAGAGAAGATACATCTGACCGGATTAGATATCGATCGATGGGTGAGTGTTACATCGATCGTCGTGTGGTTGTCTATGTCGAGCGATGTCGACGTCTCGTCGACGGTCGATATTCAGGTCCTCCTACTTGGGTCTCCTAAATCTGAAAGAAATAAAACAAAAATAAATAAATGCTAGCTAATAAAACCAAACTAAAATACCTAATAGTGGGTTGCTTCCCACTCAGCGCTTGGTTATAGTCATTTATCTTGACTGTGGTAGTGATTAGCTATTTGGTGGAGAAACAGCTGCTTGTTGGAAAACAAGCATCCACATCATCTCTGTACATTCTGGATCAAGATGCAATGAAACTTCTTGTGGCCTCATCATTTCTTGTCCATTTGTCATCCATCTTCTCACGTACATTGGAGAAGTGCTGTAGCCTATCTTGAACGTTGTCAATGCTGACCTGGTGCCAGCCTATGTTGTCATAGGCGTATGCTGAAAGTTCTGTCAGTTCCTTTTGCATTGACTCTATAGTTTTGTGTATCAGCTGCTCGCCGGCTGGTGTAGACACGGCGTCGATCGATGCGATTATGTGTTCGTCGGTCGATCTCGGTGACTTACCATCGAGCGATTTCGCTCGCTTCATGTCGCTCGATGCTGATATCTGACGTCGATCGATGGTGCATTTGGTGCGTCGATCGATGATGAGGTCGTGGCTTCCTTCTCAAGTTGCTGACGTAAGCTCTCAATTTATGTCCTCATTTCTGCCATACTTCTGAAAATCTCATTGTAGCCTCTATCCAAAGGTTGATGTGTATCTTCTACCAATGATTTGAGCTCCTCTCCCAGTCTTTCCTGAGCTCCACAAATACCAAACACCATCTCATTGATTTCATCTTTGGTGTAGAGTTCTGGTGCCAGTCTTGTGAGTGTGAAGGAAGTGGCATGTTCTGGAAGACATATGTGGCTATCTTCAAAAAGAGATGTTATTTCCAGTAATTTCCTGATGTCGTCCTTTGTGACAGGTATCATCTCACCAGCTATGCCTCGTGTATGTCCACACTCATCTTTGTAGACTCCATACTCGTTCCTTCGTTCCCAAGTGAACTTTCTGGCTCCGGACATGTCATAAGCGCAGTTTCCAAATTCATAACGTCTATCGATCGACGTCAGGTCATCCCTATCGATCGATGTTGGTGTTACCCTGTCGATCGATGTCTCAGATGTCCCATCGATCGACGCTTGATCTTTTGGTTGGCGTGATAGGTCTGGATTGATTTCTGTTGTGGCGACTCCTATGTGATTGTTTGGATTGGTTTGAATGACTGCTGGAGTGCCACGTTGCTGTGAGAATAGGTTGTCAGGTCCATTGGCTATTTGAAGGATATCTGCTATGTCCTCTCTGGACACTTGTAAGATCCTTCCATCCATTGCACGTGTATTGCCATCTGGGTCCCTGAAAATACCAAATTCATCAGGAGTTAGAAAACCGTAATCAATGTTTGCATTATCAGTCAATTTAGAAATAGAAAGATTAGGGTTTAGAGTAGTATCGATCGATGTACATACAGATGCATCGATCGATGGCAGAGTAATTTCTGCACAACTTGTGTTCTTGAGATGATTGCTCTTCATGGATTTTCCTGTTGATGTAGATGGAAGAGTGTTCTTCTTTTTTGCTTGTGTGTCTGCTCTGGTGTGTGGAGGTGGTTTCGGGGGTGCAAAACGTTTTATATAGGTATCTCTAAACCTAGTTGGAGAGGGAATATTCTCCTGCTCCTGAATTTTCGCTGCGGCGCGAATATCGATCGATGTTCTTGTATGAGTGTCGATCGATGTGAGCGGTTGTTTTGCTGGACGAGGGTGGGTATCGACCGATGTGGAGTGCACTTCGTCGAACGATGTTGGAAACGTGTTGGTGAACTTATGTGTCTCAAGTCTTTCATCCTCCAAAGACATTTCTATTGCACGTTCTTTCCAATAATCCTCATCGTATTCCTCTGTATGTTCCTCGTTGGATGAAGTAATTACATTGTCAACTGCAAAACTTTCATGGAAACCACTGTCTGCCCAACTGCCTATGGAATAATCATTACGTCCTCTCTTGTTTGGAGGTTGGAAGGCAAAGTGTGGGTAACAATGATTAGGTGGAGCGAAATGGTCAACCGGCTGCTTTACGTCGAGCGACGTGTTGTTGCGGTCATCGGTCACTGTTGACTCATTGGAATCGATCGATGGAAAAGTGGGTGTGTCGATCGATTCTGAGTACTCTGTTTCGTACTCCGATTCATACTCTGCTCCACAATGGCATGCGCCAATGAAGCCAAGTTCTTTCCCGTAATCCACAGAATTAATAACCTTTCTCTTAGGTTGGATAGGGTCGTAGTGGATGTTGGGGTCTATGAGCGTCAGACACAATTTCTTTTTGTTCATGTCACATACAGCTCCTACTATAGCTAGGAAAGATCTTCCAAGCAGAAGTGAAGAGTTCCAGTTAAGCTCAATGTCTAGGACATGAAAATCTACCGGGACAAGGGCATTACCAATCTGTACCACCAGATCTCTTATGATACCTCCTGATCGTTTTTCTGAAAGATCCACGAAGGTGAAAGATTCTGTTGAAGGTTCGATGGCCAAACCAAGCTGGTCTGCCATGATCCTAGGGAGGATACTAACTGATGCTCCTGTGTCACACACTGATGGTAACCGCACTCGGTATGTCAGAGGTGCCTGTCGATCGATGGGATGTGGGGTGTGACGATCGACGTCGGACTCACGCTGTCGATCGATGGTTGGCTTAACCGGTCGATCGATTTTATCATAGAAATGGGAGGGTGGGTGAGGATGCTTAGCTGCGAATTCATCATGAGTTAGAATTCGAACTGCATTGCATTCAGTCGATTCAGCGGACGACGTCGATCGATGACTGGAGTAATCCGTCCATCGATCTTCGTCATGGTCTGTCGATCGATGCGAGTTCATCGACATCGGTCGACACCATTGGGATCCGCCGAGACTCATGGAGCTTTCAATTTTGAAGTGTCCTTCCTCAAGGTTTTCATTTCTCACCACTTGCCAGAACTCATCATCTATGATGGCATTTACGTGGTGTATCTTTTTGTCGGCTCCTGCCTCTCTAGCGAAAGCTTCTTGCCTTTTTATAGTCTCGCCCGTCTGAATTACTTGTGTTTCAAGTTTTCTCACCTGAGTCCCTAAGGTCTCGATTTTGGTGATCAGATTGTTGTAGACGGAGTCTATTTTACCATTGAAAGTTACGGTGATTTGTTGTTGTCCCAACAGTACTCGATCAAGCATCTCTTCGATCTTGCTTTCCTGAGTCTGGGGTGGTGGATTCTGGTAGTAAGAGTTCGAGTAGCTTTTGCTGTTGTTGGAGGGTTTTTGAAATTGTGAACTCTGGTTACTTCTTTGACATATCCAAAGAAGTTTCTGTTTCCGCCCTGGTTTCCAAATTTCTGGAATCCGGTACCTCCGATGTAGTTCACATTTTCTTCTCCTTCCGTATCTGCTACTTCTCCTTCAGCTGAACAGACTTGCTTCCTAAGAAGCTCGTGCACCACATCTAACTTAGCTCTTACTTCGTCCATCTGTTCCTTCCCGATAGAGGCTACAGACTTCTTCCGTTCAGAGTCAGTGTTTTTGGCGCTGCTGCTGTTAGAAAGATTTTCGATAAGTCTCACAGCTTCCAACGGATTCCGAGTAGTGAAGTTTCCTTCACTCGCCGTATCAAGAGCCATTTGATACTGTAAGGCGAGACCTCGGAAGAAAGTGCTTAGCAGCTGCACTTCGTTAAATCCGTGGTGTGGACAGTCTCGCTGGAAGAACCTAAATCTATTTCACGCATCTTTGAAGGACTCTCCAGCCTCCTGCGAGAATGTGGAAATTTTGTTCCGAAGTTCTTCAGCGCGCGCCTCATCAAAGAAGTTTCGTAAGAAAGCATTCTTGATGTCGGCCCAGGATGTTAAAGATCCTGTGGGTTGCTGCCTAAGCCAGTGCATCGCTTCTCCATTCAGCGTGTATCTGAAGAGCTTGCAAAGCAGGTAATCTTCGGGGACTCCTTCCCTCCGAATAGCAGCGATTAGATCCTCGAACCGTTACAGATGGTCCATAGGATGCTCGTGCGGTAACCCATAGTAGGGTATCTGCGACACGAGAGTGTAGTATTGAAGCTTCAGCTCGAAATTCTGCTTCTGGATCTCTGGAAGTCGAATAGCTGATCTGTTGGAATAGTACTCATCTGGGCGATTGTAGTCGGCCAGTGGTTTCGATCGAGCGTCCTCATCTACAGGTTGAACAGCTCCTGTAGCATTAGCATCAGGGATTACAGTCCCCTTAGCATCTATTTTCTGACATGTTGCATTATGCATATGACCGTTCTGGTCATACAGGATTACAGGTTTCAGTTATCATCCTTTGTTAGAATAATAATGTTTACCATTTTTGACGACACGGTATCGATCGACGTACGCGGTGTAGTATCGATCATTGTCGAACGATTGGGATCGATCGACGATGAAGGTCTGGTGTCGGTCGACGGTTGGTTGTGCGTATCGATCGACGACGAAGTTGTTGCGTCGAGCGATGTGGGACGTTGACTCTACGGATGGTGCGTTCCTAGTGAGCAGGATCGTCTGAGAACAGTAAGTCTTTCTCCTTGTTGCTTCTGGTACCGCTGGGCATGCACCTGAAAAGACAATAAAAAGATTATTAGAAAGGGGTTAGAGAAAAGAATAAGAATCAATAAAACTAAATCTAATGGCGATCAAAGCTCCCCGGCAACGGCACCAAATTTGATACCACTCAAATTACCCTAAGGAGTGTTACTGTCATCAAAAGAAGTTCAGATGTAGTACTTAGGGATCGAATCTATAAGGAGCTATGAAACAATTAAATCTAGTGTTTATTAATTCTAAGAGTTGTAAATATTTAAATGAAATAGCAATAGTAACAAGCGAAGTAAATAGTAAATGTAACTTGGTTGGAAATGATATTAGATACAGGGCCACTATTCAGGCGTTAGAGATTATAATACCAAGTGACAAAAAAAAAGAGATTATAATACCTATAGATGCCTATTGGTTGCATGCATGATATATTAGAGCTCAATCGCTTAACTCAGTGATCAGTTGTTGCATGTTTCACTGGTTAACAAACTAAATCTCGTGTCTCAACAATTAGTATGTCGACAACGAAAGAGTGTCGATCGATGGTCCTATTGGGACGTCAACCGATACACCTTTGCCAACGTCGATCGATAGTCAGTTGAGGACATCGATCGACGGTTTCTAGCCAGGCTTATGCGCGAGTATGATATGCCCTACTAAGATACTAAATTGGTGGTTACCCCTCTATAGTAGTCCTAGTATGATAGATAGATGTCAGGATGGGATAACAAGGGTGCTTGAATATGCAATCCTATGATCAAGTTCTAGTTAGCAAGGCTAAAACAAGCAATGAATACAAATCTATCATGAATATCACAACAAGGCAGATCTATAGTTTGGAGCTAATCCCACAAACCTATCTGAACCCTGGATCTAATAATTGAACTACTCAGACATAGCAAAGCAATTCATAACAATGAAAAAATGGGAATTCATAGAGTAGATGAAAAGAAATGGAAACAAGGAGTTCCAATCACAAGTGATCTTCTCTCCAAAACTCTCTTCTCTCTCAAAGTAAAACTGTAACAAAAAGCTCTCCCTGCCGTCAAAACAGTTAGGCAGTATATAATCTACTAGGTTAAAAACTCGTCAGGGCATTTTCGTAATTTGGCTTGGCCATGGGTTTTAAGTCTGTTGGATCCAAAATGTCGCGTGTCTAATGTCTCGACATCGATCGATGGTACTTGTGTACATCGATCGATATTAATCTTCATTTGTCGAGGCATCCCTTTGTGTCGATCGATAGCACTAATGCGCATCGATCGATTGTTCTTCCTCTCGTCGACCTCTACATGGTCAGCTCGGGTGAAATGTCCTTTAAACTCCAAAATGCTCCAAAGTCATAGCTTTACTCTGAAATGCACCTGAACCTGAAAACATACATAGAAGAGTAGAAAACATAGATATATATATAGTAAAACACCTATATACCATAGATGAAAACGGGTCAAATCCAAGGTATATCAATGGTACATGCTGAGGAGTTATTGGACATAGGAGCAGAGGGATTTTTGGTGACCATTTCAATGGTTAAGGATGATGGACAATTTGAGTTGCAGGACCTTCCGACTACTGCAGAGTATGAGGATGTATTTGTGGCTTTAGGAAGGGTCACCAGCAGACATAAGGGACTCTTTTGAGATTGAGTGTGAACCAAGGACATCACCGGTTTCACGAGGTCTTTACCGATTAGCGCCAGTAGAGATGGCCGAGCTGAAAGAATATATCAAAGATTCATCAGACAAATGTTTTATCAAACAAAGACTTCACGGTGGAAAACATCATCATTTTTTGTAAGAAAGAAAGATGGGAGTTTCAGGTTTTGTATCGACTACATAGACTTGAACATGGTAACCATCGTATTGATGAGTTGTTAGATTAGGTGCATGGAGGTTCATGGATATCATGGTTCTCGAAGGTTGTCTGGGCATGATAATACAATCAGATTGCTATAGCTAAGGAGTTATGTACGGAATGTGGATTTTTGTATGTGTTATGGATATTATGAGCTGCAATGATATCATTTGGGTTGATGAATGCACAGATAGCATTCGTGGAGCTTATTAATGAATTCTTTCGCAAGCACTTGGATAAGTTAAGCATGTTGAGCATCATCGCACTAATTTATTATTGGAGTAGAGGAGTAGGATGAGCATTGGCGGATAGGATATTGATGCATAAGGATAAGGTGTCTTTCATATTATTGCTGAGCTTGCTTTTGTCACAGAGGAAATGAGGTCTGGTGATTATGGATATTGTTACTGGATTGTCGATCACCACATGTGCAATGGATGCCACATAGGTAGTTATGGATAGACTTACTGTAACGGCCCGATCCCCCGGCGTCCGACCGGAGTTATCGAAAGGGCGTTATGGACACGTGTCTACTCATTTAGACAACCCTACGTATCCTGTTACTGGTCCCAAGAGTCGACGGACACATAACCTTCTTTGAAATACCGTCACATCCACATCCGTATACTTCTACTTACAGTCCTGCGCACAGGGAAATGGAAATGGAGGAATGAGCAACAAGTTACTCAGTGAAGTGACTCTAGACCAGCCTACCCACATGACACTCTATACTGCTCTATGCGAGAACTAGGGCTGACTAGCCACTACAATCAGTTAATGCATCTTAACATTTCATATCATCATCATTTATTTCCAAACATTCAATTCTATGCATTTCTGACAAACTAGCGATCAATCAATGCAATGATCTCACTCATTGCCATACACGTCAATCTATAGGCTTAAGCGACTCGACATACCAGACCGACTCAATCTTAAGACACCTTTAACACCCCAATACCCGACCATGAACTAAGAACTCTACAATGCACGTTTTTATGTCCCGCCTCTCACGGTTGGCACATCTTTTCTTTCTCAGTGGGTAGCTCCCGCTAGGCTTCTACCCCATATTCTTGTGGATTCGCCACAGCTCCTATGGGTGCTTCCATATTCTTGTGGATTCGCCACAGCTCATATAGATACCTAGCGTAGGACTACTACCACCCGTACTTTCTTTTCTCTTTTCTCTATGGGTAGCTCCCACTAGGCTTCTACCCCATATTCTTGTGGATTCGCCACAGCTCCTATGGGTGCTTCCATATTCTTGTGGATTCACCACAGCTCCTATGGATACCTAGCGTAGAACTACTACCACACGTACTTCCTCTAGACTCTATATGATTTTCCAACCCATGCTTAACCTTAACGTTATTCACTTATACATTCACTTATCCTTTCACATCCTTATTCACTTTCACTTATCCATTCTCATTCTCATTCACTTTTCTTTTCACTTAGACTCGTACTTGAACTCATTCACTAGACGCCACCCGTTATCGTTGTCACACACAATACACATCGCACTCAAGTTCTACTTACAATAACATTAACAATCAATACTCATCTATCATCTTAACATTCGCTTCTTTCTAGCATCCTAACTTTAATCATAAACATCACATGGGACTACACATCCAAACATACAAGCATCACTCATCAACCAATCAACATCACCACAACATAGATCAGTTCATTAAGTCCCATTAACAGTATGAGAGTTCTTATGCATCATGATTCATTCATCTATCACCCTAACAATAAACATGTTCTATCAACCTAGTTCTCAAACATGGTCTAATCAAACCTAACTCCAACATAAAGGAGTATACAGAATCATGAGAGAAAGTTGGGTTCGAGACACTCCACCTTGGCCTAGATCTGGATCTGGATCTGGAAACAAGGATGAGGAGATCTGAACAGATCTGAAACAAGTAAACAAGAGAGAGACGAGATCTGGTCACCACCACCACGGCTGGAGCCACCACCACCACCACCACACGGCACCGGCGAGGAGGAGGGAGAGAGGAGAGAGATCATAGAGAGAGAGAGAGAGAGAGAGAGAGAGAGAGAGAGAGAGAGAGGCGTGGGAGAAGAAGAGACAAAAGGAAAAGAGAAGCTTGACGGCTAGGGTTTCCTAGTCTCTCTAAATCTCTGCAGAGCGTTCAAGTTTCAGAAATGAGAGAAAAGAAGGGGCTGCGTCTCTTTTTATAGGAAAGGGTGAAGGGAACCCTAGGTTTTTGTCAAATGGGCCATAGAGAAGCCCATTCTTTTATGAAAATTTTTGGGCCAGGAACCGGGCCATTCCAATTCTCCCCCACTTGAATGGAATTCGTCCCCGAATTCCGTATGTCGATCCTCCAACTCTAACATCCCGAACCCAAATGGGTAAACATCTCGTCCTTTGAAATCTAATGGTTCGTGCAATAGACCAGGTTCCATATTCCTCACGGAGATCGAACGTCCTCTTAAATCCCAAATCGATTCTCCAACAGCGTTCTCATCCCTAGATTGCTTTTATCTAATATGCATTTCCATATCACTACAACTCATGTCGACGTAATTCTCTGATGGTCATGAACCTCTTATATCCTTTCATAAAGCAGCTCATCATCAACAATTATATCTGCTAAGCGGTTTTCTGGATCGTCTCAGGCTCGAGATTCTGATCTCCCCCACTTTGGTCCAACATAAGAGATTCAATATGGTTGTTCATACAATTCACATAGGGGATATCCATTTGCTCGAGTCGTAGCTAATGTCTTGCATGGATTCAACTATTATCAGATCCATTAACCAACTTCCTCTCTAAGCTCAACACACATGTACACCACATAGGTTGATTGCCATGTCCTTGGCGACCCAACAACAAAAATATATTGTTACCATATTCCATTTTCATTTTGACACATACAACTCGTGTATCAATCATATACGGCCTCACACCCCACTGTTCTCAACTAACAAGTCTCAACTACAAAGCTCCATTAAAACCCTCTTTATCCTTACCCTTGGCAATTCCTCTTCGAATTCTGATAAATCTGTTTCCTGCCCACTATAATGCCCATTGCGACCAATTAACTTGTCCAATGATCTCTTCCTTCACCGTTGCGTGGCACCCAACCACATCTCCGTTGATTAACTTAGTGAGCACTTCATCTCACGAAACTTAACAAGCTACTCCCAAGTACCATCACACTCCTCTGGTGGAATAGAATATTGTGTCTTCGATCTTCACTACCGCGTGCTTATCTTAATACGCTTGCGGCATCGTACATTCACTTCACAGGAACATGTTGCGCATCAGTTGATCCAAGGACACACTTTTACAACTGATAATGTCCATTACCAATTCGTAATGTTGTCTCCTGGATATTTTTCTTTGATATCAGAATCTGGAAATACCGTAATGTCAAATCGCTCTTAGTGAACTCCAAAGCTACTTGCTGCAGGTTCCAACAACTCAACGAACTATATGGTGCTAACCGATATGGTTCCTTTAACTAGACAATGTTCTGTATTTCCGCTCTATGTTGTATGCACTATCTCAGTTCCATTGGTCCTTATGCATACCCGGCTACTGCAGCAATGGTACCCAATACTTAGAGCTTTCACTTCCAATTACAATTCATTCTCCTTTCCACTTAACTTTTCAGCTTTCAACATCAAGATAGCTTATATCCATATCCTAATCCTTATTCCATTAAGGACTACTCTCCTCTTCTATCGAAGATTATGTGTACATGCCAATACAATACATTAACTCCACGTGCTGGGTCCCGGTCTGCTTTCCTAGATCTCTTCCTATTTATTAATCTCTGACCTCTGTATAGATTCTCGCTAAGCCCCGATGCTTCCCTAACACACTGCAACATCCCCGAACACTGGTACACCTCTAAATACGCATCCCAAAATTCGGTCACTTCATATCATTCCAAACTCCAACCCCAGCAGGTTCACCCCGTCGAGAGATATTAACACTACCACATACACTCCCATGGTCATCATTCTCTGTACCCCCTCGGTCCTAACCCAGGTAGCCCCAATTGAAGTTGCCCTAGCCCAGACCGGTAGTTAGGATAACACTTCAACCGCAGATTCTACTAGTTGAGTCCAGCAGCCCCGACTTGGTGTTTAGCTACTCCGCACCAAACATATCCTCGTCCTCTGAGTCCTTCGGTCTGATAATGTTTTCCTTGATGAACGAACCTCCTATCATAGCCCTACTGGTTGTACTGGTAGTATGCTCCCATCCATTATATCCTAGTGTGGTTCTTCTCGCACTTCCACTCTTGTCACAACGAAACCGCCTTGTGGTAATGGCGAAGTCGCAAGTTCCCCTTGGGCTCTGAGTATGTGATGCTTGGTTAGCCTATGATCTTCTTACAACCAAAACTATAACTCTGCACCCTTCTAGATTAGCTCATGATCCCAGTAATCTTGCACGTCACAACTATTTTTTTGATCGTTTCTCATTTCCTTCAGGAAGTGGTGAATCAGTTCTCGCCCCCTTAGAGGGTGCCCGACAAATCTCCTCAGGGGGTTACATCCTTATTGTATTCCCTTACATTCATGTCTCTCTGGCGGATATCCTAGAACCAGCCCTCCATTAGATATATGTCCTTTCTCGGGAAATACCTTCATTGACTTATGACCTCAACTTGTTTCACTGCACCTCTAATGTTCGTCCAAACCCATGATATCCGCCACAACCTTTACGCTCTCGGTAGTTACATTAGTCGAGTTTCCATCTCTGGCTTTCCTCCAACCACTCCAACTCATGTGTCTGGCGATGAAACTTCGTCAATGGGCGTCACCGATGGGGTACTACCTTTCCCTTTATGGTGCGCTGAGTCCGAGTGTAGATCGGGTTCCACCATGAAGGTCCACGATACCCGTAATTGTCACTCTGGTCGTTACTGATTGTCGAAGACATCCTTCAAGTAGACATCTGATCAGAACCATAATAGAAGTATAGATATAGTGGGTGGTTTTGAAATTGTTCACAACTTTCAGAAAAATCAAAATTTTCACACACTCTTTTCTTTTAGTCAAAAGAATTTTTTTTTTTTTTTTTTGAAAACGTCGGAAATGCCGATCCCTTAGGACAGAACTAAGGGATCTTAGCCCGCTCTGATACCAATTGTAACAGCCCGATCCCCCGGCGTCCGACCGGGGTTATCGAAAGGGCGTTATGGACACGTGTCTACTCATTTAGACAATCTTACGTGTCCTGTTACTGGTTCCAAGAGTCGACGGACACATAACCTTCTTTGAAATATCGTCACACCCACATCTGTATACTTCTACTTACAGTCCTGCGCACAGGGAAATTGAAATGGAGGAATGAGCAACAAGTTACTCAGTGAAGTGACTCTAAACCAGCCTGCCCGCATGACACTCTATACTACTCTATGCGGGAACTAGGGCTGACTAGCCACTACAATCAGTTAATGCATCTTAACATTTCATATCATCATCATTTATTTTCAAACATTCAATTCTATACATTTCTGACAAACTAGCGATCAATCAATGCAATGATCTCACTCATTGACACACACGTCAATCTATAGCCTTAAGCGACTCGACATACCAGACCGACTCAATCTTAAGACACCTTTAACACCCCAATACCCGACCATGAACTAAGAACTCTACAATGCATGTTTTAATATTCCGCCTCTCGCGGTTGGCACATCTTTTCTTTCTCAGTGGGTAGCTCCCGCTAGGCTTCTACCCCATATTCTTGTGGATTCGCCACAGCTCCTATGGGTGCTTCCATATTCTTGTGGATTCGCCACAGCTCCTATGGATACCTAGCGTAGAACTACTACCACACGTACTTCCTCTAGACTCTATATGATTTCCCAACCCATGCTTAACCTTAACGTTATTCACTTATACATTCACTTATCCTTTCACATCCTTATTCACTTTCACTTATCCATTCTCATTCTCATTCACTTTCCTTTTCACTTAGACTCGTACTTGAAATCATTCACTAGATGCCACCCGTTATCGGTGTCACACACAATACACATCGCACTCAAGTTCTACTTACAATAACATTAACAATCAATACTCATCTATCATCTTAGCATTCACTTCTTTCTAGCATCCTAGCTTTAATCACAAACATCACATGGGACTACACATCCAAACATACAAGCATCCCTCATCAACCAATCAACATCACCACAACATAGATCAGTTCATTAAGTCCCATTAACAGTATGAGGGTTCTTATGCATCATGATTCATTCATCTATCACCCTAACAATAAACATGTTCTATCAACCTAGTTCTCAAACAGGGTCTAATCAAACCTAACTCCAACATAAAGGAGTATACAGAATCATGAGAGAAAGTTGGGTTCGAGACACTCCACCTTAGCCTAAATCTGGATCTGGATCTGGAAACAAGGATGAGGAGATCTGAACAGATCTGGAACAAGTAAACAAGAGAGAGACGAGATCTGGTCACCACCACCACGGCTGCAACCACCACCACCACCACCACACGGCACCGGCGAGGAGGAGGGAGAGA